>NW_026968008.1:0-141318 GCF_028390025.1 Pseudophryne corroboree | reverse complement strand
TAGGAATCATGGATAAGAAATTTTTCCAAGAAACAATAGTAGAGAAATGTATGGTGCCATTTGTGAATAAATATTACCCAACTCACCATAGGATATTCCAAGACAATGATCCTAAACACTCCGCCTCAGCCAAATTTATGGAAGAGAAAGGTATGAATTGGGAACGCACACCACCAGAGTGAGTATTCTTTCAACAGTGTACAAGTAAAATTTTGGATAGCACTCTAGTACTGTAAAAAAATTTTTTGTTTAATAAACAGTACAATATTGTATGTTTAATTTTCTCTATTTACTGTAATGTAATTAATTTTTTCTATACGCTTTTTTTTTATTTTTATATAGATCACCAGACATGAACCCAATCGAATTAGTGTGGGCTCAATTGAAGAGGTACGTTAGGAGTGTTGCAAAGCCAACAACAAAACAGCAACTGGTGGATGGGATAAAGAAATTTTGGCTAGAAGTACTCACACCTGAACATTGTAATAATTATATAAATCACCTGTATAAAGTATTACCTGTTGTAGTTGAAAGAAATGGTCAAGCCACAAATATGTAGTTCTGTATTTTCTGTTTAAAATTTTAAATTGGTGCATTATTAAAAAAAATGATAAAATTGCCTTTGTCTGATTATTGCATAAACTAATGTAGAATATTATACAGTAGTAATGTTATTGATGTGTACTGTATGAACAGTTATTTTCAGTTTTATAAGTCCTGAATAAGAGTACTGTACATTTTGATCAGTGCAGTACATGGAATCGGATGTTGTAATACTTTATTTTTACATTAATATTGATGTTTTTCCAATAAATATTCAATTTTACAGTATGGTACGGTACAGTACATGAGGGTACCTGTACAGTATGATACGTCATTATGGGGGAGAAATACTGTATCCACTAAATGTACAGTAAAATGTTTTTTTCTTATTACAAACACACAAATGCATCTCAGATGGAAATATGCTATACACAGCAGACAGCTTATGGTGACAGAACTTCCCTACTGTATCCCCACCCATAGTCGTGGTATATTTTAGATTGCCTAATGAGACACTCCTGCAGCATTGCCAATGATTCATGTAAAACCTGTGTGCAAACAGTATCTGTATTGAATGCAAAGTACAGTAAGAGTACAGTATACAGTATTATCAGAGCCAAACCTGACCAACATGATGCCCTAGGCTAGATTTTGGCTGATGCCCTCTTGCACAGATGCTACGTAGTTCCGCCTCTAACCCTGCACCCCTTTCCCAGCACCATCACCCATTTTGGCGCTCCTACCCCCTATAATCTAAATAAGAACAATGTGCACATTTAGTGCCAGCCCAAAACAGTGTACAGTATGTTCTTGCTGGGAAGGGGCATGGTAACACAATAATACCCGAAGATGAAATGACACAACACAGTACTGCAACTTTATTCACATTATATCATGCAGTGGTGTCTCTTATTCTCATGACATCATATCATAGTACCACATTACTCCTAACAGTAATGCCCCTTATTCACATTACACCCCACCACATTCATCTTTATTTACATTAGACCACAGGTTCTCAAACTCAGTCCTCAGGACCCCACACAGTGCAGGTTTTGCAGGTCTCACAGAATCACAAGTGAAAAAATTAGCTCCACCTACTGTATGGACCTTCTAAAATGTGTCAGTTAGTAATGAATACATCTGTGCACTTGCTGGTTTACCTGCAAAACATGCACTGTGTGGGGTCCTGAGGACCAAGTTTGAGAACCACTGCATTAGACCATGCAGTAGTGCCCTTTCCTTATGTTACACCAGAAAATATTGTAGTACACCTTATACACATACAGTACAGTAATGCCACACATTAGTAATGCATTTCATATTTAAATTTTCTGATTTAATTTCATAGAGCCGCAGTCACTCACAGAATATAGGCATGTACTGTAGCATCTCATTTTATTCTGCAGAAGCTGATTATTCCCGTTTGGCTAGTTTGCCGCCTCTGTACAGTATATCACAATAGAAAAAAGTTATAGTGTCAGTGAAAAAAGCACCTCATGACAGATACTGTACACAAGCTCATGTCTAAATACTGTATACTGTAAGCAGTGACATTAAGGGGTACAGTACTGTATATGCAATTGCAGTCGAATTCCGGCAGGAATACGGAAAAAATGGACACGGGATCCCCCATCTTTTTAGAACCAGCACCGGGCTCTGCGCCTGGTCCTGGTGCAAAAAATAAGGGGGACAAAAAAAGCGTAGGGGTTCCCCATATTTTTTGAATCAGCACTGGGCTCCACTAGCTGGACAGATAATGCACAGCCGGGGGAGACTTTTATACCGGTCCCTGCGGCCATGGAATTAAATACCCAACTAGTCACACCTGGCCGGAGTACCCTGGAGGAGTGGGGGCCCCTTAAATCAAGGGGACCCCCCTCCAGCCACTCGATTATCTCTATCACCCCTGTGTATTGTAGCTAGGGGATTGTGACGCTCCTTCAGCATTGCCCCGTAGCCTGCAAAATCTGTGCTGTTATTTGCTCCATAGCTGAGTGCCTCCTATGAGCTAGGAGTCACAGGCGGTAGCCATTTCAATTGAGTCTGCCCTGCTATAGAATTGTACAGGTATGTGTACATTACCGTACGGTGCATAGAACCTTTACAGTAGAAACTCTCCTGCAGCTTTGGCCTGCTTTACTGTATGTACTGTAAAACTTGTGTTTTGTCAGTTTGCTATGCGACCGAGCCCGGTGTAACGTACAGTACTGTAATGTGCATAGACCTCGCTTACAGTATCTCTGTGTATTTTGGCTAGGGGATTGTGACGCTCCTTCAGCATCGCCCCGTAGCCTGCACAGCTTATGCCATTTCTCATTCCATACCCAACTGCTGCCTGCCACGAGGTGGGGGTTCAGGAGGTGGGGGTTCATGGGTAGTGGTCGTTTTGACAGTGTGCTATGCGATTGAGTCCGGTGTACCGTAATACTGTATGCAATCCTACAGTAGCTTATCCCTCCCCTGTGTATTTTGGCTAGGGGATTGTGACGCTCCTTCAGCATTGCCCCATAACCTGCACAAGGGTTCAGGGGCGGCGGCCATTTTGCCAGTGTGCTACAGTATGTCATCGAGTCCGGTGTACCATAATATGCATACTGTGTATTTTAGCTAGGGGATTGTGACGCTCCTTCAGCATTGCCCCATAGTCTGTACAATCTGGACTATTACTTGCTCCGTAGCCTAGGGCCTCTGTGGGGCAAGGAGTCATAGGTGGTAGCCATTTCTATTCAGTCTGCCCAGCTACAGAATTGTATGTGTACTGTGTACGGAGCATAGAACCTTAACCTGCATAGAACCTGCACATTATGGTACACCGGACTCGATCGCATAGAACCGCTCATGCAGCTACTGTATGCCCTGGTTTACAGTATGTGAATAAAAAAAATAATAAAGTGTCTGAAAAAAACTACAGTAACATGCATTCGTACTTAAGGAATCGAACCCTGGACTCTGAGTATAGGAAGCGAAACACTTCACCACTTCGCCGCAGACAAATGTATAAATCCGTTGGTTTTGATTATGCTGTAATGGCTACGGGATTAGGACGATAACATACTGTAGAAAATTCCTAATCTTGAGAGGCAATAGTGAACTTGTAACACACATCCATTTGCGACAGTGTACGCTACTGGTTTTACAGTACTGTGTTTTGTCTGCGGGACTTGGACGCTCACATACAGTATTCATAAAGTATTGTAGATGGATCATATACTGTATGCTGTACTATTTGCGTCGGTGTCGTACTGTATATACAGTACTGTATTAAATAATGCAGCGTAATGAGTACAGTATTTACTGTATGCAGCGTAATGAGACGCCTTAGTAAAGTAGTCCTTATTATGTATGTCAGTATTGTATTTTACGGGAGACCACACGCATGCGCAGTGGTGATTGTAAAAAGCGACATCTGGTGGCTGATCGCAGGTATTACACGTAAAGGTAACGCCAAACGTCAAATGTCTGTCTCCGTGCGATTAGATAGCCTCTCTGTGGCTAGGCGCGCCTCGCTACGCCACAGTACGCTGCGTATGGTCGAACGGGACAAACGCCGCGGCCACTCAAGATAAAGGTGGCTACATCTGTAGAGGGTTGAATTCCACCTCGTTACCACCTCTTGCTTCAGATGATGGCAGGGCAGGTTCAGGAATGTTTGGTGGTGCTCCAGTCTTCGGCATGCGGTGGCTGAAGGCAGAAAGTGGCCCGCAATTCTTCGGGCCACCGACAGCATCTCTTGCACGACCCTGCCGTTTTTTAAATAATTCTGCACCACCAAGTTCAATGTATGTGCAAAACATGGGACGTGCTGGAATTTGCCCAGATGTAATGCACGCACAATATTGGTGGCGTTGTCCGATGTCACAAATCCCCAGGAGAGTTCAATTGGGGTAAGCCATTCTGCGATGATGTTCCTCAGTTTCCGTAAGAGGTTGTCAGCTGTGTGCCTCTTATGGAAAGCGGTGATACAAAGCGTAGCCTGCCTAGGAACGAGTTGGCAATTGCGAGATGCTGCTACTGGTGCCGCCGCTGCTGTTCTTGCTGCGGGAGGCAATACATCTACCCAGTGGGCTGTCACAGTCATATAGTCCTGAGTCTGCCCTGCTCCACTTAACCACAGACAAGTGGACATTGGGTACAACTGCATTTTTTAGGACACTGGTGACTCTTTTTCTGAGGTCTGTGTACATTTTCGGTATCGCCTGCCTAGAGAAATGGAACCTAGAGGGTATTTGGTACCGGGGACACAGTACCTCAATCAAGTCTCTAGTTGCCTCTAAATTAACGATGGATACCGGAACCACGTTTCTCACCACCCAGACCTGAGTTATCCGCTTTGCAGCAGGATGACTGCTGTGATATTTCATCTTCCTCGCAAAGGACTGTTGGACAGTCAATTGCTTACTGGAAGAAGTACAAGTGGTCTTCCGACTTCCCCTCTGGGATGACGATCGACTCCCAGCAGCAACAACAGCAGCGCCAGCAGCAGTAGGCGTTACACTCAAGGATGCATCGGAGGAATCCCAGGCAGGAGAGGACTCGTCAGAGTTGCCAGTGACATGGCCTGCAGGACTATTGGCTCTCCTGTCTAAGGAGGAAATTGACACTGAGGGAGTTGGTGGTGTGGTTTGCAGGAGCTTGGTTACAAGAGGAAGGGATTTAGTGGTTAGTGGACTGCTTCCGCTGTCATCCAAAGTTTTTGAACTTGTCACTGACTTATGATGAATGCGCTGCAGGTGACATATAAGGGAGGATGTTCCGAGGTGGTTAACGTCCTTATCCCTACTTATTACAGCTTGACAAAGGCAACACACGGCTTGACACCTGTTGTCCGCATTTGTGTACAGGATGCATACCTTCATGTCCCCATTTATCCACCTCATCAGGCGTAACTCAGATTTGCGGTACAGGACTGTCATTGCCAATTTCAGACGTTGCTGTTTGGTCTCTCCATGGCCCTGAGAATTTTCACCAAGGTAATGGCGGAAATGATGGTGCTCCTGTGCAAGCAAGGTGTCACAATTATCCCGTACTTGGGCGATCTCATAAAAGTGAGATCAAGAGAGCAGTTGCTGAACAGCGTATCACTTTCACTGAATGTGTTACAGCAACACGGCTGGATTCTCAATATCCCGAAGTCGCAGTTGATTCCTACTACTCGTCTGTCTTTCTTGGGCATGATTCTGGACACAGACCAGAAGAGGGTTTATCTCCTGATAGAAAAGGCCCAGGAACTCATGACTCTTGTCAGGAACCTATTGAAACCAAAACAGGTGTCAGTGCATCACTGCACTCGAGTCCTGGGAAAGATGGTGGCATCATACGAGGCCATTCCAATCGGCAGGTTCCATGCGAGGACTTTCCAATGGGACCTACTGGACAAGTGGTCCGGGTCACATTTACAGATGCACTGGTTGATCACCCTGTCCCCCAGGGTCAGGGTATCACTCTTGTGGTGGCTGCAGAGTGCTCACCTTCTCGAGGGACGCAGATTCAGCATTCAGGGCTGGATCCTGGTGACCACAGACGCAAGCCTCCAAGGTTGGGGAGCAGTCACACAGGGAAGAAATTTCCAAGGTCTTTGGTCAAGTCAAGAGACTTGTCTTCACATCAACATCCTGGAACTAAGGGCCATATACAATGCCCTACGTCAAGCGGAGACCTTACTTTGCGACCAACCGGTTCTGATCCAGTCAGACAACGTCACCGCAGTGGCTCATGTAAACCGCCAAGGCGGCACAAGAAGCAGAGTGGCGATGGCACAAGCCACCAGAATTCTTCGCTGGGTGGAGAATCACGCAAGCGCACTGTCAGCAGTGTTCATTCCGGGAGTGGACAACTGGGAAGCAGACATCCTCAGCAGACACGACCTACATCCGGGAGAGTGGGGACTTCATCAGGAAGTCTTTGCACAGATTACAAGTCGGTGGGAACTGCCACAGATAGACATGATGCCGTCCCGGCTCAACAAAAAGCTACAGAGGTATTGCGCAAGGTCAAGAGACCCTCAGGCAGTAGCTGTAGACGCCCTAGTGACACCGTGGGTGTTCCGGTCGGTCTATGTATTTCCTCCTCTTCCTCTCATACCCAAGGTGTTGAGGATAATAAGACAAAGAGGAGTGAGAACAATCCTCATTGTTCCAGATTGGCCACGGAGGACCAGGTATCCGGATCTGCAGGAAATGCTCACAGAAGATCTGTGGCCTCTCCCTCTAAGACAGGACCTGTTGCATCAGGGGCCCTGTCTGTTCCAAGACTTACCGCGGCTGCGTTTGACGGCATGGCGGTTGAATGCCGGATCCTAGCATTCCGGTTGAGGTCATCCCTACGCTGATAAAGGCTAGGAAGGATGTAACGTTAAAACATTACACCGTATATGGCGAAATTATGTTTCTTGGTGTGAGGCCAGGAATGCTCCTACGGAAGAATTCCATCTGGGCCGTTTCCTTCACTTCCTACAAACTGGAGTGAATTTGGGCCTAAAATTAGGCTCTATTAAGGTCCAGATTTCGGCCTTATCCATTTTCTTTCAAAAAGAATTGGCTTCTCTTCCAGAAGTTCAGACTTTTGTAAAAGGAGTGCTGCATATTCAGCCTCCTTTTGTGCCTCCGGTGGCACCTTAGGACCTTAACGTGGTGTTAAGTTTTCTAAAATTACACTGGTTTGAACCACTTAAAACAGTGGAGTTAAAATATCTCACATGGAAGGTGGTCATGTTATTAGCCTTGGCTTCGGCTAGGCGAGTGTCGGAATTAGCGGCTTTGTCACATAAAAGCCCATATTTGGTATTCCATGTGGATAGAGCGGAATTGCAGACCCGTCCTCAATTCCTACCAAAAGTGGTCTCATCTTTTCATATGAACCAACCTATTGTGGTGCCTGTGGCTACGCGTGACTTGGAGGATTCCGAGTTACTTGATGTGGTTAGGGCTTTGAAAATTTACGTGGCCAGGACGGCTAGAGTCAGGAAAACTGAAGCGCTGTTTGTCCTGTATGCAACCAACAAGATTGGTGCCCCTGCTTCAAAGCAGGCTATTGCTCGCCGGATTTGTAACACGATTCAGCAAGCGCATTCTATGGCTGGATTGCAGTTACTGAAATCGGTCAAGGCCCATTCCACGAGGAAAGTGGGCTCTTCTTGGGCGGCTGCCCGAGGGGTCTCGGCACTACAGCTGTGTCAAGCTGCTACTTGGTCGGGTTCACACACCTTTGCAAAATACTATAAGTTTGATACCCTGGCTGAGGAGGAACTCATGTTTGCTCAATCGGTGCTGCAGAGTCATCCGCACTCTCCCGCCCGTTTTGGAGCATTGGTATAATCCCCATGGTCCTTACGGAGTCCCCAGCATCCTCTAGGACGTTAGAGAAAATAAGATTTTAAACCTACTGGTAAATCTTTTTCTCGTAGTCCGTAGAGGATGCTGGGCGCCCGTCCCAAGTGCGGACTACTTCTGCAATACTTGTATATAGTTATTGCTTCAATAAGGGTTATGTTATAGTTGCATCGGTCCTGCACTGATGCTATGTTGTTTTTTCATACTGATAACTGGGTAGTTTATCACAAGTTATACGGTGTGATTGGTGTGGCTGGTATGAATCTTGCCCTGGATTAACAAAATCCTTTCCTCATACTGTCCGTCTCCTCTGGGCACAGTTTCTCTAACTGTGGCATAGAGGGAGGAGCCAGTGCACACCCAGAACTAAAGTCTTTCTTAAAGTGCCCATGTCTCCTGTGGAGCCCGTCTATCCCCATGGTCCTTACGGAGTCCCCAGCATCCTCTACGGACTACGAGAAAAAGATTTACCGGTAGGTTTAAAATCTTATTTTCTACTTTATTCTTTTCTATCCTAGTTTATTACGACCAACTCTCATCCAAGGAGTTTGATATTCTACTACCTGCATGCAATTTAAATTGCTTAAATTGTTTATATGGTTGATTTGTCCTTCACAATCCATAATCTGCAACTTGGATGTACTTGTGTCATTGAAAATCTTATAATAAAAATGTATATACAGATACTCAACCTGTATATTGAAAAAAAAAAAAAAGTTATAAGACATATGCATTCAATATTTGAAGAAACAAAATAAAATAAAGCTATCTATTGGGTTTCACTAACAAGCACATTGGAAGACTTGACTACTGTTAAAAGACATGCATTACATGGTATAGAGCCACAAACCACAATGTAGTAAAATAAAAACAAACTTACATGTGTATCAAACCTATGTGAGGCTTACATTGATAGTCCAAGATCAACACTCTATCAACTGTGCAAACTAGACTGCACATAAATGCCATAAAATTTATCTGAGATTTTAGTAAATAAGGCCCGTTGCTGTCCGGGTCACGCAGCCGTCACGGCCCGCCCCCATACGGTCCGGTCATGTCTGCGTTGTCCTGACTGTGCCCCCAAAATGGCGGCACAACGCCGCTGGCCCGACTCCTCCTGCCCAGTGACCGCCTCTGCCTGTCAATCAGGCAGAGGCGCTCACTGGGCAGAGATGCTGATCGCATCTCTGGCATGTGCCGGTGCACTGCGGCACCAGCACACACGCACTTCAGACCTGATCTCCTGTTGTGTGAATATGCACAGCAGGGATCAGGTCTGAATTAGGCCCTATATACAGCTGTCAGTAAGGCAGGGATGTGCTGCTGCCAGTGAGGCAGGGATGTGCTGCTGGTAGTGAAGCAGTGATGTGCTGCTGTCAGCGAAGCAGTGCTGTGCTGCTGTCAGCGAGACAGGGATGTGCTGCTGTCAGCGAGGCAGGGATGTGCTGCTGTCAGCGAAGCAGGGATGTGCTGCTGTCAGCGAAGCAGGGATGTGCTGCTGTCAGCGAAGCAGGGATGTGCTGCTGTCAGCGAGGCAGGGATGTGCTGCTGTCAGCGAGGCAGGGATGTGCTGCTGTCAGCGAGGCAGGGATGTGCTGCTATAAGTGAGGTAGGGATGTGCTGCTGTCATTGAAGCAGGAATGTGCTGCTGCAGTGAGGCAGAGATATGCAGCCCACTATCTCCCTATCACCCCTGCCTGAGTCACACACTTTCCCTGTCACCCCTGCCTCAGTTACCCACTATCTCCCAGTCACCGCTGCCTCAGTCAACCACTATATCTGCGATCCCTGCCTCAGTCACCCACTATACCAGTCACCCCTGCTTTAGTCACCCACTGTCACCCTATCACCCCTGCTTCAGTCACCCACTATCCCTGTCAACCCTGCCTCAGTCACCCACTATCTCCCAGTCACCCCTGCCTCAGTCAGCCACTATCCCTGTCACCCCTGCCTCAGTCTCTTACTGTCCCTGTCACCCCTGCCACAGTCATCCACTATCTCCCTATCACCCCTGCCTTAGTCATTTATTATACCTGTCACCCACTTTCTTCCCATACTTACCCAACCCCTTCCTATCACCCCTCCCTCAGTAACCCACTATCTCCCTGTCACCCACTATCTCCCAGTCACCCCGGCCTCAGTCACCCACTATCTCCCACTCATACATGCTTCAGTCACCCACTATCTCCCAGTCATCCCTGCCTCAGTCACCTACTGACACCAGTGCAGACATTTCTGCTGCGGCCTCTCCACTCTCCAGCGTGAACGTCCTGACGACTGAGGAAATCCGCTTCCTAGTTGAGGACTCCTGGAATGAACACTGCCGATATTGCTGTCAGATGACTTTCTACCCAACGGAGGATTTTTGATACTTCCAGCTTTGCCATGCAGTTTCGAGTGCCGCCTTGATGATTTGTGTACACTACCGTGGTGGCGTTGTCAGATTGTACTTGAACAGCCCTGTTCTGTACTAGAGGCAGGGCCAGTGTCAATTAATTGAACACTGCCTGCAATTCCAGAATGTATATCAGGAGGAGAGATTCCTCCCTGGTCCACCGACCCTGGAGAAAGTGTTGCTCCAACACCATGGCCCAGCCCAAAAGACTGGCATCCATTGTCAGGAGGACACAGTTGGAGATCCAGAAGGGATGGCCCCTGCTCAACTGTTGGTCCTGTAGCCACCAGCTCAGTGTCAGACGAACCTCCGGAGTCAAGGAGATCATTTGAGACATCATCTGATGAGGCAGGCCGTCCCACTTGGAGAGGATTAACCTCTGCAGAGGGCGGTAATGAAATTGAGCGTACTCTACCATATCGAAAGCCGACACCATGAGGTCTAGTACTTGCATCGCCGTGTGTATCAACACTCTTGGGCGAGAGAGGACGATACTGTCCTGAATTTTCAGGACTTTCTCTGGAGACAGAAACAATTGTTGGCTGTGTGTGTCCAGCAGTGCCCCTAGGTGCACAATGTTCCGAGCAGGGACCAGCGAGGACTTTTTGCAGTTGAATAGCCACCCGTGGACTTTTAGGAATTGGACCGCCAGTTCCAGATAACTGTGGAGAACCTCTTGGGAGTTCACCAGGATCAGCAAGTCGTCCAGATTTGTCAGGATCCTGATTCTCTGATGGTGAAGGGTCGTCATCACGGCCATGACCTTGGTGAATATCCGAGGTGCCGTGGCCAAACCAGAAGGCAGGACTTGAAATCCAAAAACAAACCAGGCACAACACTGCTTAGCTTCCATCATCAGATGAGATTGGACCAGTGGCGTAACTACTGCCCCCGCAGTCCTCGCGGTGGCTTGGGGGCGAGGGGCTGCGGGGGCGCCACTGATTTACAGCAGACTGACATGCGGACGAGCGTCCGCATGTCAGTCTGCAGTCTCCTTCCCTCCGCCGCTTTTTGGAGGGACACGGAGGGCACACAGCGTGCCTCCCTGTGTCCCTCCTGCTGCATCATCTCCGGCGGCCGCGGGTCTAATAGGGGGAAGTGCCGTCCGTGAGCTCTAATTGGCTCACGAACCGGCACTTCCCCCTATTAGACCCGCGGCCGCCGGAGATGATGCAGCAGGAGGGACACAGGAGAGACGAGCTGTGCCCTCCGTGTCCCTCCAAAAAGCGACGGCGGGGGGGGGGGTAAATATCTGGCACTGGGGGCATATATGGCACGGGGGGGAGGAATATCTGGCACTGGGGCATTTCTGGCACTGGGGGGAATATCTGGCACTGGGGGCATATCTGGCACTGGGGGGGATATCTGGCACTGGGGCATATATGGCACTGGGGGGGAATATCTGGCACTGGGGGCATATATGGCACTGGGGGGGGGTATCTGGCACTGGGGGCATATATGGCACGGGGGGCATATATGGCACTGGGGGGAATATCTGGCACTGGGGGCATATATGGCACTGGGGGGGAATATCTGGCACTGGGGGCACATGTGTACCTGGCACATGGGGGGGACGACTATATTTGGCACTGGGGCATGTAAGTACCTGGCACCGTGGGGGAATATCTGGCACTGGGGACATATGTGGCACTGGGAGCACTGCCCTAGCAACAAAGACTACCTCCTAGCAACGAGCATGACACCCAGTGCATGAAACATCTGGCAACGAGCATGACACCCAGTGCATGAAACACCTGGCAACGAGCATGACACCCAGTGCATGAAACCCCTGGCAACGAGCATGACACCCTGAGCATGAAAACCCCTGGCACCGTGCATGGAACCAAGAGCATGAAACCCCTGGCAACGAGCATGACACCCAGTGCATGAAACCCCTGACAACGAGCAGGTAATTGAAAAGTAATTAGAAGCCTTACTGTAGACTTAATGTGTAATGGGCATTACGGTGTGTGGCATAATGTATCACGGACATTGCGGTGTGTGTCATAATGTGTCGCAGGCATTACGGTGTATGGTATACTATATCGCGGGCATTGTGATATGTGGTATAATGTCTCAGGGTCATTGCAGTGTGTGGCATAATGTATCACGGACATTGCGGTGTGTGTCATAATGTGTCAGGCATTACGGTGTGTGGTATAGTATATCACGGCATTGTGGTATGTGGTATAATGTCTCAGGGTCATTGCAGTGTGGCATAATACATAACGGGCATTGCGATGTGTGGCATAGGGTATAACGGGCAGGGCATTGCGGTATGTGTCACAGGCATTACGGTGTATGGTATACTATATCACGGGCATTGTGGTATAATGTCTCAAGGTCATTGCAGTGTGTGGCATAATGTGTCACAGGCATTGTATGTGCTATAATGTATCGGGCATTGCAGTGTGTGGCATAATGTATCACGGACATTGCGGTGTGTGTCATAATGTGTCACAGACATTGTATGTGCTATAATGTATCAGGGGCATTGCAGTGTGTAGCATAATGTATAACGGGCATTGCGATTCCTGTCATAATGTGTCACAGGCATTACGGTGTGTGGCATAATGTGTCACAGACATTACGGTGTGTGGCATAATGTGTCGGGGGCATTACAGTGTGTGCATATTGTGTCGTGCATTATTGTGTGCGGCATAATGTCTAAGGGCCATTGCAGTATGTGGCATAATGTATACTGGGCATTACTATAAGGAGGAAAAATGACAAATAATGTAAGGGGCATGAATCAGGATTATTTTTCTTTCCTGTGGTGGCCAACGTATGGGCGTGCAGGTTGCAAAACTGGGGTATAAGGTAGTCTTTTCCTGCAATGCCACGCCCCTTTATGCGAAATCACGCCCACTCCAACAAAACCACGCCCCTTTTTTTGCCGCGCGCGCCTTAGGCGCGCGCATATTTATCCCTTTCTTGCTCCCAATTATGGAGCATGAAGGGGGGGGGGGGGGGGCGCCGAAGAATTTTTTGGCTTGGGGGAGAAAAATTTCTAGTTACGCCACTGGATTGGACATATCCAGTGTGATGCGGCTGTAGATGATTTTTGCTGTTTCTAACTTCTACATCAATGAATAAGTTTCAAAATAGAATGCATCAAGAGAACGGTGTTGGTAGTATAAAACTACCTACAGCACCTGGTATTCCCAGGTGGTCTCACATCCAAGAACAAACCAGGCCTAAGATCAGGTGATATTGGGCATATACAGTGTGGTGTGGCTGTAGATGAGCTTAGTGGTTTCTGTTAGAGTTCTTCTACTTCTAACTACTCGTACATAAATGAATAAGCGGACGATTTATTAAACCTGAGAAACACCTACTGTATTTGCACCTGCCAGTGACAACCTAATCTACCACTCACGCCGAGCATCAGGAGGACTTTGGACGTATCTCCGGATAAGGCTCGTTTGGAACGGTAAATTAGCACCAGAGCCGGGAGGGTTACAAAGACGGAAACCTGAGGCGGAGTGGTAATTAAAACTTAACATGGCCATGTCTTATAAAAACTGTGACTATATCCATTAATCCTACTGCTTCACGATGAAATTGCTGTTAATCTGATCAGCGTCATTTAAAGTGGACAAAAAAGCTGCTAAATACTATACGTACTATATATGATTGAAAGCAAGCCCTATTCCATATATCATACATTATCTAACGTTATAACATCTATCCTAAGATTACCATCACCAAAGAAAGGAAACAGCAGTAAACTAAATGAAACTAAGTAACCAGACATTGGACTCAGCTGTTGCAGTTGTAGCAGTTAAGTGAAACACTGGGACTCATTGAAACTATTGTATCTCTTTCTGTACTAAGAGGGCTAGCTAAACCAATTTGTGGAGCAGAGCATTTTCTTATATATTATTAATTGATGTCAATGTGGTTTTAGTTTTTTTATATATGTAAATTTGTTGTCAAGGCAAGGGAAAGATATTTTTTTTTTTTATTAATCTATATCCTTGGTACTATAATAGTACTAGTGAAGAATTATCATTGAGATAATAGTTAATTAATAAATTTATAATAATAAATCTGCAAGCGCTATCTGTACTTCTTTTGTTTTGATTTATTAAACCTGGTGAAATGATAATTTGCATGGTGATAAAGTACCAGCCAATCAGCTCCTAATTGCCATGTCACAGGCTGGGTTTGAAAAATGACAGTTAGGAGCTGACTGGCTGGTACTTTATCACCTTGCACTTTATCAGTTCACCAGGCTTAATAGATCTGCCCCAATGTTTCAAAATGGAATGCATCAAGAGAACGGTGTTGGTATTGTAAAAATACACACAGCTCCTGGTATTTCCTGGTGGTCTCCCATCCAAGTACTAAAACCAGGACCAACACTGCTCAGCTTCCATGATCAGGAGAGATTGGGCAAATCCAGTGTGCTGTGGCTGTAGATGACCTCGTGGTTTCTGTTAGAGCTCTTCTACTTCTAACTTCTGGTACATAAAAGAATATGTGTAAAAATTAAATGTACAGTACCAAGAAAAGGGTGTTGGTAGTTTAAAAACACCTAAATAATCTGATAATACATGGATGGGAGACTGCTTGGTAGTAACAAAGTCCAATACTGCTTTGCTTCAAAGATCAAATGAGATTGGGCATATCCAGCGTGGTGTGGCTTTAGATAAGCTTTGTGGTTTCTGTTAGAGCTCTTCTACTTCTAACTACTGGTACATTAATGAATATGTATAAGGTTGTAGTTTATCCAATATCCCTTTACTACCTTACCCCCCCCCCCCCTCCCCTCCCCTCCTTATAGCTTCCTTTGTTCTCTCCTCCTCGTGTGTGCGTTATTTGTTTTCTCATACGTCCTAGAGGATGCTGGGATCACATTAAGAACCATGGGGTATAGACGGGATCCGCAGGAGACATGGGCACTTTAAGACTTTCAAAGGGTGTGAACTGTCTCCTCCCTCTATGCCCCTCCTCCAGACTCCAGTTTTAGAATTGTGCCCAGTGAGACTGGATGCACTACAGGGGAGCTCTACTGAGTTTCTCTGAAAAGACTTATGTTAGTTTTTCTTATTTTCAGGGAGGCTGCTGGCAACAGTCTCCCTGCTTCGTGGAACTTAGGGGAGAGAAGTATGACCAACTTCTAGTGAGTTCAATGGCTCTGCTTCTGGCTGACAGGACACCATTAGCTCCTGAGGGTGCTGATCGCTGGGTACGCCTAGATGCCCACTCCCGTAGCCTGCCATCACCCCCTTACAGAGCCAGAAGTCAGAAGACAGGCGAGTAGCAGAAGAACAGAAGACTTCTTCTCCAGTGACGGCATTCTGAGGTTCCACGCAGCGAGCGGAATGCTGTGCGCCATGCTTCCACACAAACACAGGCACTGCAGGGTGCAGGGCATGTGGGTGGGTGGGGGGGGGGCACCCTGGGCAGCATAAATTCCTCACAAAAGGCTGGCAAAAGTGGACATTAGTGCCTGGGCACTGTCCTTACCCCGCTAGCGTAATTAATTATTTCTGAGCGGGACAGATACGCGCCATTACAGCGGCGGGGCTTCTTCCTCACCTCACCAGAACATCTTTAGAGCATTACAAGTCTATCACTATAGAGTTTATTATTTCCCAGACTGTGTACTTTTGGCGCTGGATTGTGAGCTGAAAAATCCTCTGTGTCCCTCTGACAGATTTACCTGGGTGGGATTGAACCACCAACCTTTTGATTAATAGCCAAACACACTAACCGATTGCGCCACAGAGACACTTTGCAAAAGTCCATACTGACAAAGGCTAATAAGCATTCATCTAAAACGTTTCCTAGAAAAACTTTAAAAAGTCAATAATCTGGAGAGTTTTTGTAAGATGTTTCTTCCATCAACCAACGAAGAAACACATTGGTACTTTCCCATGATGAGTGAGTGCTTCAGGATCTCTTGCACTTACATGTGCAGCAGAGTACTGCAATGGAAGCATGCTGGGCCCATAACCCAGAGGTAGGCAGATTGAAACTATCCTCTGCTATATGCATTTTTTTTGTTAATTAAAGTAATCCAAAACTGGGATTGATATTGTGTCTCTTTTATTTTTACTTAAAGTACAATAACTTTTACCATTTTAATTTGTTTTAATAGTATATTGACAGTATTGTTTTCTTTCAAAAATCCACTTCATTTTCTTTACCCTATTATTAAAATGGTAATTGACAAAAACAAACTACATTGTCACCAGAAGAGCAATACAAAATGTACAAGTGATATATTAAAATCATCTTTCCAGCTTGAATTTCAATGATGCATTGGGTCAACAATTTTGTGAGAAACATCTTCACCCTTAAATAAAGATTTTCTTAATTCCTTACCTGTGTGCTAATTAGATATCACCTTGTTTTCACATTAAACAGACTTCCACATGAGAAAGCAGCAAGGATGCAGTGGCGTTAATGTTTCCTGGTGTCAACCTGTATTATTTCAGTAGACATTGAAATGAGGATACATCTTGCTGCCTTTCCAATGAAGCAAGTTTAATTTAGTAATAGGTGAAAAACCATCCCTACAAAGGTGTTAATCAGAGACTTGGCTTTGTGGACACTTTTCAGAGAACAAATTTGTTAGCATAAAAATAAAGCCAGAAAATGAAGAGCTGTTTAATCACGCAATTTGATTTTTTTGCCAGCATATTTCTTTTTCTCTGCAACCCACTGCTAAATTGTGCTTCCTAGATGTTTTTATAAAATCACTGAATCAAATCTAACTCTGATTACATCAGAGAAGGCCAGGTACCCTACACCATAACAGGGGGTATGAAATTTGACTTGTCTACTTAAAGATCACCAAAATCTGATAACAAGGTCAATTAGGTCCCTGGGTGGGATTGAACCACCAACCTTTTGGTTAATAGCCGTACACGCTAGCTGATTGCACCACAGAGACACTTTGCAAAAGTCCATACTGACAAAGGCTAATAAGCATTCATCTAAAACGTTTCCTAGAAAAACTTTAAAAAGTCAATAATCTGGAGAGTTTTTGTAAGATGTTTCTTCCATCAACCAACGAAGAAACACATTGGTACTTTCCCATGATGAGTGAGTGCTTCAGGATCTCTTGAACTTACATGTGCAGCAGAGTACTGCAATGGAAGCATGCTGGGCTCATAACCGAGAGGTAGGCAGATTGAAACTATCCTCTGCTATATGCATTTTTTTTTGTTAAAGTAATCCAAAACTGGGATTGATATTTTGTCTCTTTTATTTTTACTTAAAGTACAATAACGTTTACCATTTTAATTTGTTTTAATAGTATATTGACAGTATTGTTTTCTTTCAAAAATCCACTTCATTTTCTTTACCCTATTATTAAAATGGTAATTGACAAAAACAAACTACATTGTCACCAGAAGAGCAATACAAAATGTACAAGTGATATATTAAAATCATCTTTCCAGCTTGAATTTCAATGTTGCATTGGGTCAACAATTTTGTGAGAAACATCTTCACCCTTAAATAAAGATTTTCTTAATTCCTTACCTGTGTGCTAATTAGATATCACCTTGTTTTCACATTAAACAGACTTCCACATGAGAAAGCAGCAAGGATGCAGTGGCGTTAATGTTTCCTGGTGTCAACTTGTATTATTTCAGTACACATTGAAATGAGGATGCATCTTGCTGCCTTTCCAATGAATCAAGTTTAATTTAGTAATAGGTGAAAAACAATCCTTACAAAGGTGTTAATCAGAGACTTGGCTTTGTGGACACTTTTCAGAGAACAAATTTGTTAGCATAAAAATAAAGCCAGAAAATGAAGAGCTGTTTAATCACTCGATTGGATTTTTCTGCCAGCATATTTTATTTCTCTGCAACCCACTGCTAAATTGTGCTTCCTAGCTGTTTTTTATAAAATCACTGAATCAAATCTAACTCTGATTACATCAGAGAAGGCCATGTACCCTACACCATAAGAGGAGGTTTGAAATTTTGACTTGTCTCCTTAAATATCACCAAAATCTGATCACAAGGTTAATTACATCCCTGGGTGGGATTGAACCACCAACCTTTTGGTTAATAGCCAAACACACTAACCGATTGCGCCACAGAGACACTTTGCAAAAGTCCATACTGACAAAGGCTAATAAGCATTCATCTAAAACGTTTCCTAGAAAAACTTTAAAAAGTCAATAATCTGGAGAGTTTTTGTAAGATGTTTCTTCCATCAACCAACGAAGAAACACATTGGTACTTTCCCATGATGAGTGAGTGCTTCAGGATCTCTTGCACTTACATGTGCAGCAGAGTACTGCAATGGAAGCATGCTGGGCCCATAACCCAGAGGTAGGCAGATTGAAACTATCCTCTGCTATATGCATTTTTTTTGTTAATTAAAGTAATCCAAAACTGGGATTGATATTGTGTCTCTTTTATTTTTACTTAAAGTACAATAACTTTTACCATTTTAATTTGTTTTAATAGTATATTGACAGTATTGTTTTCTTTCAAAAATCCACTTCATTTTCTTTACCCTATTATTAAAATGGTAATTGACAAAAACAAACTACATTGTCACCAGAAGAGCAATACAAAATGTACAAGTGATATATTAAAATCATCTTTCCAGCTTGAATTTCAATGATGCATTGGGTCAACAATTTTGTGAGAAACATCTTCACCCTTAAATAAAGATTTTCTTAATTCCTTACCTGTGTGCTAATTAGATATCACCTTGTTTTCACATTAAACAGACTTCCACATGAGAAAGCAGCAAGGATGCAGTGGCGTTAATGTTTCCTGGTGTCAACCTGTATTATTTCAGTAGACATTGAAATGAGGATACATCTTGCTGCCTTTCCAATGAAGCAAGTTTAATTTAGTAATAGGTGAAAAACCATCCCTACAAAGGTGTTAATCAGAGACTTGGCTTTGTGGACACTTTTCAGAGAACAAATTTGTTAGCATAAAAATAAAGCCAGAAAATGAAGAGCTGTTTAATCACGCAATTTGATTTTTTTGCCAGCATATTTCTTTTTCTCTGCAACCCACTGCTAAATTGTGCTTCCTAGATGTTTTTATAAAATCACTGATTCAAATCTAACTCTGATTACATCAGAGAAGGCCAGGTACCCTACACCATAACAGGGGGTATGAAATTTGACTTGTCTACTTAAAGATCACCAAAATCTGATAACAAGGTCAATTACGTCCCTGGGTGGGATTGAACCACCAACCTTTTGGTTAATAGCCGTACACGCTAACTGATTGCGCCACAGAGACACTTTGCAAAAGTACATACTGACAAATGCTAATAAGCATTCATCTAAAACGTTTCCTAGAAAAACTTAAAAAAATCAATAATCTGGAGAGTTTTTGTAAGATGTTTCTTCTATCAACCAACGAAGAAACACATTGGTACTTTCCCATGATGAGTGAGTGCTTCAGGATCTCTTGCACTTACATGTGCAGAAGAGTACAGCAATGGAAGCATGCTGGGCCCATAACCCAGAGGTAGGCAGATTGAAACTATCCTCTGCTATATGCATTTTTTTGTTTGTTAATTAAAGTAATCCAAAACTGGGATTGATATTTTGGCTCTTTTATTTTTACTTAAAGTACAATAACTTTTACCATTTTAATTTGTTTTAATAGTATATTGACAGTATTGTTTTCTTTCAAAAATCCACTTAATTTTCTTTACCCTATTATTAAAATGGTAATTGACAAAAACAAACTACATTGTCACCAGAAGAGCAATACAAAATGTACAAGTGATATATTAAAATCATCTTTCCAGCTTGAATTTCAATGATGCATTGGGGCAACGATTTTGTGAGAAACATCTTCACCCTTAAATAAAGATTTTCTTAATTCCTTACCTGTGTGCTAATTAGATATCACCTTGTTTTCACATTAAACAGACTTCCACATGAGAAAGCAGCAAGGATGCAGTGGCGTTAATGTTTCCTGGTGTCAACCTGTATTATTTCAGTAGACATTGAAATGAGGATGCATCTTGCTGCCTTTCCAATGAAGCAAGTTTAATTTAGTAATAGGTGAAAAACCATCCCTACAAAGGTGTTAATCAGAGACTTGGCTTTGTGGACACTTTTCAGAGAACAAATTTGTTAGCATAAAAATAAAGCTAGAAAATGAAGAGCTGTTTAATCACGCAATTTGGTTTTTTTGCCAGCATATTTCTTTTTCTCTGCAACCCACTGCTAAATTGTGCTTCCTAGATGTTTTTATAAAATCACTGAATCATATCTAACTCTGATTACATCAGAGAAGGCCAGGTACCCTACACCATAACAGGGGGTATGAAATTTGACTTGTCTACTTAAAGATCACCAAAATCTGATCACAAGGTCAATTACGTCCCTGGGTGGGATTGAACCACCAAACTTTTGGTTAATAGCTGAACACACTAACCGATTGCGCCACCGAGACACTTTGCAAACAGTACATACTGACAAAGGCTAATAAGCATACATCTAGAACGTTTCCTAGAAAAACATTAAAAAATCAATAATCTGGAGAGTTTTTGTAAGATGTTTCTTCCATCAACCAATGAATAAACACATTGGTATTTTCCCATGATGAGTGAGTGCTTCAGGATCTCTTGCACTTACATGTGCAGCAGAGTACTGCAATGGAAGCATGCTGGACCCTTAACCCAGAGGTAGGCAGATTGAAACTATCCTTTGCTATATGCATTTTTTTTGTTAATTTAAGTAATCAAAACTGGGATTGATATTTTTGCTCTTTTATTTTTACTTAAAGTACAATAACTTTTACCATTTTAATTTGTTTTAATAGTATATTGACAGTATAGTTTTCTTTCAAAAATCCACTTAATTTTCTTTACCCTATTATTAAAATGGTAATTCACAAAAAAAACTACATTGTCACCAGAAGAGCAATACAAAATGTACAAGTGATATATTAAAATCATCTTTCCAGCTTGAATTTCAATGATGCATTGGGGCAACAATTTTGTGAGAAACATCTTCACCCTTAAATAAAGATTTTCTTAATTCCTTACCTGTGTGCTAATTAGATATCACCTTGTTTTCACATTAAACAGACTTCCACATGAGAAAGCAGCAAGGATGCAGTGGCGTTAATGTTTCCTGGTGTCAACCTGTATTATTTCAGTAGACATTGAAAAGAGGATGCATCTTGCTGCCTTTCCAATGAAGCAAGTTTAATTTAGTAATAGGTGAAAAACCATCCCTACAAAGGTGTTAATCAGAGACTTGGCTTTGTGGACACTTTTCAGAGAACAAATTTGTTAGCATAAAAATAAAGCCAGAAAATGAAGAGCTGTTTAATCACGCAATTTGATTTTTTTGCCAGCATATTTCTTTTTCTCTGCAACCCACTGCTAAATTGTGCTTCCTAGATGTTTTTATAAAATCACTGAATCAAATCTAATTACATCAGAGAAGGCCAGGTACCCTACACCATAACAGGGGGTATGAAATTTGACTTGTCTACTTAAAGATCACCAAAATCTGATAACAAGGTCAATTTGGTCCCTGGGTGGGATTGAACCACCAACCTTTTGGTTAATAGCCGTACATACTAACTGATTGCGCCACAGAGACACTTTGCAAAAGTTCATACTGACAAAGGCTAATAAGCATTCATCTAAAACGTTTCCTAGAAAAACTTAAAAAATCAATAATCTGGAGAGTTTTTGTAAGATGTTTCTTCTATCAACCAACGAAGAAACACATTGGTACTTTCCCATGATGAGTGAGTGCTTCAGGATCTCTTGCACTTACATGTGCAGCAGAGTACAGCAATGGAAGCATGCTGGGCCCATAACCCAGAGGTAGGCAGATTGAAACTATCCTCTGCTATATGCATTTTTTTGTTTGTTAATTAAAGTAATCCAAAACTGGGATTGATATTTTGGCTCTTTTATTTTTACTTAAAGTACAATAACTTTTACCATTTTAATTTGTTTTAATAGTATATTGACAGTATTGTTTTCTTTCAAAAATCCACTTAATTTTCTTTACCCTATTATTAAAATGGTAATTGACAAAAACAAACTACATTGTCACCAGAAGAGCAATACAAAATGTACAAGTGATATATTAAAATCATCTTTCCAGCTTGAATTTCAATGATGCATTGGGGCAACGATTTTGTGAGAAACATCTTCACCCTTAAATAAAGATTTTCTTAATTCCTTACCTGTGTGCTAAATAGATATCACCTTGTTTTCACATTAAACAGACTTCCACATGAGAAAGCAGCAAGGATGCAGTGGCGTTAATGTTTCCTGGTGTCAACCTGTATTATTTCAGTAGACATTGAAATGAGGATGCATCTTGCTGCCTTTCCAATGAAGCAAGTTTAATTTAGTAATAGGTGAAAAACCATCCTTACAAAGGTGTTAATCAGAGACTTGGCTTTGTGGACACTTTTCAGAGAACAAATTTGTTAGCATAAAAATAAAGCCAGAAAATAAAGAGCTGTTTGATCACTCAATTGGATTTTTCTGCCAGCATATTTTTTTTCTCTGCAACCCACTGCTAAATTGTGCTTCCTAGCTGTTTTTATAAAATCACTGAATCAAATCTAACTCTGATTACATCAGAGACGGCCAGGTACCCTACACCATAACAGGAGGTTTGAAATTTTGACTTGTCTACTTAAAGATCACCAAAATCTGATAACAAGGTCAATTAGGTCCCTGGGTGGGATTGAACCACCAACCTTTTGGTTAATAGCCATACATACTAACTGATTGCGCCACAGAGACACTTTGCAAAAGTCCATACTGACAAAGGCTAATAAGCATTCATCTAAAACGTTTCCTAGAAAAACTTTAAAAAGTCAATAATCTGGAGAGTTTTTGAAAGATGTTTCTTCCATCAACCAACGAAGAAACACATTGGTACTTTCCCATGATGAGTGAGTGCTTCAGGATCTCTTGCACTTACATGTGCAGCAGAGTACTGCAATGGAAGCATGCTGGGCCCATAACCCAGAGGTAGGCAGATTGAAACTATCCTCTGCTATATGCATTTTTTTTTTGTTAATTAAAGTAATCCAAAACTGGGATTGATATTTTGTCTCTTTTATTTTTACTTAAAGTACAATAACTTTTACCATTTTAATTTGTTTTAATAGTATATTGACAGTATTGTTTTCTTTCAAAAATCCACTTCATTTTCTTTACCCTATTATTAAAATGGTAATTGACAAAAACAAACTACATTGTCACCAGAAGAGCAATACAAAATGTACAAGTGATATATTAAAATCATCTTTCCAGCTTGAATTTCAATGATGCATTGGGTCAACGATTTTGTGAGAAACATCTTCACCCTTAAATAAAGATTTTCTTAATTCCTTACCTGTGTGCTAATTAGATATCACCTTGTTTTCACATTAAACAGACTTCCACATGAGAAAGCAGCAAGGATGCAGTGGCGTTAATGTTTCCTGGTGTCAACCTGTATTATTTCAGTAGACATTGAAATGAGGATGCATCTTGCTGCCTTTCCAATGAAGCAAGTTTAATTTAGTAATAGGTGAAAAACCATCCCTACAAAGGTGTTAATCAGAGACTTGGCTTTGTGGACACTTTTCAGAGAACAAATTTGTTAGCATAAAAACAATGCCAGAAAATGAAGAGCTGTTTAATCACGCAATTTGATTTTTTTGCCAGCATATTTCTTTTTCTCTGCAACCCACTGCTAAATTGTGCTTCCTAGATGTTTTTATAAAATCACTGAATCAAATCTAACTCTGATTACATCAGAGAAGGCCAGGTACCCTACACCATAACAGGGGGTATGAAATTTGACTTGTCTACTTAAAGATCACCAAAATCTGATAACAAGGTCAATTAGGTCCCTGGGTGGGATTAAACCACCAACCTTTTGGTTAATAGCCATACATACTAACTGATTGCACCACAGAGACACTTTGCCAAAGTTCATACTGACAAAGGCTAATAAGCATTCATCTAAAACGTTTCCTAGAAAAACTTTAAAAAGTCAATAATCTGGAGAGTTTTTGTAAGATGTTTCTTCCATCAACCAACGAAGAAACACATTGGTACTTTCCCATGATGAGTGAGTGCTTCAGGATCTCTTGCACTTACATGTGCAGCAGAGTACAGCAATGGAAGCATGCTGGGCCCATAACCCAGAGGTAGGCAGATTGAAACTATCCTCTGCTATATGCATTTTTTTGTTTGTTAATTAAAGTAATCCAAAACTGGGATTGATATTTTGGCTCTTTTATTTTTACTTAAAGTACAATAACTTTTACCATTTTAATTTGTTTTAATAGTATATTGACAGTATTGTTTTCTTTCAAAAATCCACTTAAATTTCTTTACCCTATTATTAAAATGGTAATTGACAAAAACAAACTACATTGTCACCAGAAGAGCAATACAAAATGTACAAGTGATATATTAAAATCATCTTTCCAGCTTGAATTTCAATGATGCATTGGGGCAACGATTTTGTGAGAAACATCTTCACCCTTAAATAAAGATTTTCTTAATTCCTTACCTGTGTGCTAATTAGATATCACCTTGTTTTCACATTAAACAGACTTCCACATGAGAAAGCAGCAAGGATGCAGTGGCGTTAATGTTTCCTGGTGTCAACCTGTATTATTTCAGTAGACATTGAAATGAGGATGCATCTTGCTGCCTTTCCAATGAAGCAAGTTTAATTTAGTAATAGGTGAAAAACCATCCTTACAAAGGTGTTAATCAGAGACTTGGCTTTGTGGACACTTTTCAGAGAACAAATTTGTTAGCATAAAAATAAAGCCAGAAAATAAAGAGCTGTTTAATCACTCAATTGGATTTTTCTGCCAGCATATTTTTTTTCTCTGCAACCCACTGCTAAATTGTGCTTCCTAGCTGTTTTTATAAAATCACTGAATCAAATCTAACTCTGATTACATCAGAGAAGGCCAGGTACCCTACACCATAACAGGGGGTTTGAAATTTTGACTTGTCTACTTAAAGATCACCAAAATCTGATAACAAGGTCAATTAGGTCCCTGGGTGGGATTGAACCACCAACCTTTTGGTTAATAGTCATACATACTAACTGATTGCGCCACAGAGACACTTTGCAAAAGTCCATACTAACAAAGGCTAATAAGCATTCATCTAAAACGTTTCCTAGAAAAACTTTAAAAAGTCAATAATCTGGAGAGTTTTTGTAAGATGTTTCTTCCATCAACCAACGAAGAAACACATTGGTACTTTCCCATAATGAGTGAGTGCTTCAGGATCTCTTGAACTTACATGTGCAGCAGAGTACTGCAATGGAAGCATGCTGGGCCCATAACCCAGAGGTAGGCAGATTGAAACTATCCTCTGCTATATGCATTTTTTTTTTGTTAATTAAAGTAATCCAAAACTGGGATTGATATTTTGTCTCTTTTATTTTTACTTAAAGTACAATAACTGTTACCATTTTAATTTGTTTTAATAGTATATTGACAGTATTGTTTTCTTTCAAAAATCCACTTCATTTTCTTTACCCTATTATTAAAATGGTAATTGACAAAAACAAACTACATTGTCACCAGAAGAGCAATACAAAATGTACAAGTGATATATTAAAATCATCTTTCCAGCTTGAATTTCAATGATGCATTGGGTCAACAATTTTGTGAGAAACATCTTCACCCTTAAATAAAGATTTTCTTAATTCCTTACCTGTGTGCTAATTAGATATCACCTTGTTTTCACATTAAACAGACTTCCACATGAGAAAGCAGCAAGGATGCAGTGGCGTTTATGTTTCCTGGTGTCAACTTGTATTATTTCAGTAGACATTGAAATGAGGATGCATCTTGCTGCCTTTCCAATGAAGCAAGTTTAATTTAGTAATAGGTGAAAAACCATCCTTACAAAGGTGTTAATCAGAGACTTGGCTTTGTGGACACTTTTCAGAGAACAAATTTGTTAGCATAAAAATAAAGCCAGAAAATGAAGAGCTGTTTAATCACTCGATTGGATTTTTCTGCCAGCATATTTTTTTTCTCTGCAACCCACTGCTAAATTGTGCTTCCTAGCTGTTTTTTATAAAATCACTGAATCAAATCTAACTCTGATTACATCAGAGACGGCCATGTACCCTACACCATAAGAGGAGGTTTGAAATTTTGACTTGTCTACTTAAATATCACCAAAATCTGATCACAAGGTTAATTACGTCCCTGGGTGGGATTGAACCACCAACCTTTTGGTTAATAGCCAAACACACTAACCGATTGCGCCACAGAGACACTTTGCGAAAAAGTACATACTGACAAAGGCTAATAAGCATACATCTAGAACGTTTCCTAGAAAAACATTAAAAAATCAATAATCTGGAGAGTTTTTGTAAGATGTTTCTTCCATCAACCAACGAATAAACACATTGGTACTTTCCCATGATGAGTGAGTGCTTCAGGATCTCTTGCACTTACATGTGCAGCAGAGTACTGCAATGGAAGCATGCTGGACCCATAACCCAGAGGTAGGCAGATTGAAACTATCCTTTGCTATATGCATTTTTTTTGTTAATTTAAGTAATCAAAACTGGGATTGATATTTTTGCTCTTTTATTTTTACTTAAAGTACAATAACTTTTACCATTTTAATTTGTTTTAATAGTATATTGACAGTATAGTTTTCTTTCAAAAATCCACTTAATTTTCTTTACCCTATTATTAAAATGGTAATTGACAAAAAAAACTACATTGTCACCAGAAGAGCAATACAAAATGTACAAGTGATATATTAAAATCATCTTTCCAGCTTGAATTTCAATGATGCATTGGGGCAACAATTTTGTGAGAAACATCTTCACCCTTAAATAAAGATTTTCGTAATTTCTTACCTGTGTGCTAATTAGATATCACCTTGTTTTCACATTAAACAGACTTCCACATGAGAAAGCAGCAAGGATGCAGTGGCGTTAATGTTTCCTGGTGTCAACCTGTATTATTTCAGTAGACATTGAAATGAGGATGCATCTTGCTGCCTTTCCAATGAAGCAAGTTTAATTTAGTAATAGGTGAAAAACCATCCCTACAAAGGTGTTAATCAGAGACTTGGCTTTGTGGACACTTTTCAGAGAACAAATTTGTTAGCATAAAAATAAAGCCAGAAAATTAAGAGCTGTTTAATCACGCAATTTGATTTTTTTGCCAGCATATTTCTTTTTCTCTGCAAGCCACTGCTAAATTGTGCTTCCTATATGTTTTTATAAAATCACTGAATCAAATCTAACTCTGATTACATCAGAGAAGGCCAGGTACCCTACACCATAACAGGGGGTATGAAATTTGACTTGTCTACTTAAAGATCACCAAAATCTGATAACAAGGTCAATTAGGTCCCTGGGTGGGATTGAACCACCAACCTTTTGGTTAATAGCCGTACACGCTAACTGATTGCGCCACAGAGACACTTTGCAAAAGTACATACTGACAAATGCTAATAAGCATTCATCTAAAACGTTTCCTAGAAAAACTTTAAAAAGTCAATAATCTGGAGAGTTTTTGTAAGATGTTTCTTCCATCAACCAACGAAGAAACACATTGGTACTTTCCCATGATGAGTGAGTGCTTCAGGATCTCTTGCACTTACATGTGCAGCAGAGTACTGCAATGGAAGCATGCTGGGCCCATAACCCAGAGGTAGGCAGATTGAAACTATCCTCTGCTATATGCATTTTTTTTTGTTAATTAAAGTAATCCAAAACTGGGATTGATATTTTGGCTCTTTTATTTTTTCTTAAAGTACAATAACTTTTACCATTTTAATTTGTTTTAATAGTATATTGACAGTATTGTTTTCTTTCAAAAATCCACTTCATTTTCTTTACCCTATTATTAAAATGGTAATTGACAAAAACAAACTACATTGTCACCAGAAGAGCAATACAAAATGTACAAGTGATATATTAAAATCATCTTTCCAGCTTGAATTTCAATGATGCATTGGGGCAACGATTTTGTGAGAAACATCTTCACCCTTAAATAAAGATTTTCTTAATTCCTTACCTGTGTGCTAATTAGATATCACCTTGTTTTCATATTAAACAGACTTCCACATGAGAAAGCAGCAAGGATGCAGTGGCGTTAATGTTTCCTGGTGTCAACCTGTATTATTTCAGTACACATTGAAATGAGGATGCATCTTGCTGCCTTTCCAATGAAGCAAGTTTAATTTAGTAATAGGTGAAAAACCATCCTTACAAAGGTGTTAATCAGAGACTTGGCTTTGTGGACACTTTTCAGAGAACAATTTTGTTAGCATAAAAATAAAGCCAGAAAATAAAGAGCTGTTTAATCACTCAATTGGATTTTTCTGCCAGCATATTTTTTTTCTCTGCAACCCACTGCTAAATTGTGCTTCCTAGCTGTTTTTATAAAATCACTGAATCAAATCTAACTCCATCAGAGAAGGCCAAGTACCCTACACCATAACAGGGGGTTTGAAATTTTGACTTGTCTACTTAAAGATCACCAAAATCTGATAACAAGGTCAATTAGGTCCCTGGGTGGGATTGAACCACCAACCTTTTGGTTAATAGCCGTACATACTAACTGATTGCGCCACAGAGACACTTTGCAAAAGTCCATACTGACAAAGGCTAATAAGCATTCATCTAAAACGTTTCCTAGCAAAACTTTAAAAAGTCAATAAACGGGAGAGTTTTTGTAAGATGTTTCTTCCATCAACCAACGAAGAAACACATTGGTACTTTCCCATGATGAGTGAGTGCTTCAGGATCTCTTGCACTTACATGTGCAGCAGAGTACTGCAATGGAAGCATGCTGGGCCCATAAACCAGAGGTAGGCAGATTGAAACTATCCTCTGCTATATGCATTTTTTTTTGTTAATTAAAGTAATCCAAAACTGGGATTGATATTTTGTCTCTTTTATTTTTACTTAAAGTACAATAACGTTTACCATTTTAATTTGTTTTAATAGTATATTGACAGTATTGTTTTCTTTCAAAAATCCACTTCATTTTCTTTACCCTATTATTAAAATGGTAATTGACAAAAACAAACTACATTGTCACCAGAAGAGCAATACAAAATGTACAAGTGATATATTAAATTCATCTTTCCAGCTTGAATTTCAATGATGCATTGGGTCAACAATTTTGTGAGAAACATCTTCACCCTTAAATAAAGATTTTCTTAATTCCTTACCTGTGTGCTAATTAGATATCACCTTGTTTTCACATTAAACAGACTTCCACATGAGAAAGCAGCAAGGATGCAGTGGCGTTAATGTTTCCTGGTGTCAACTTGTATTATTTCAGTACACATTGAAATGAGGATGCATCTTGCTGCCTTTCCAATGAAGCAAGTTTAATTTAGTAATAGGTGAAAAACCATCCTTACAAAGGTGTTAATCAGAGACTTGGCTTTGTGGACACTTTTCAGAGAACAAATTTGTTAGCATAAAAATAAAGCCAGAAAATGAAGAGCTGTTTAATCACTCAATTGGATTTTTCTGCCAGCATATTTTTTTTCTCTGCAACCCACTGCTAAATTGTGCTTCCTAGCTGTTTTTTATAAAATCACTGAATCAAATCTAACTCTGATTACATCAGAGAAGGCCAGGTACCCTACACAATAAGAGGGGGTTTGAAATTTTGACTTGTCTACTTAAATATCACCAAAATCTGATCACAAGGTCAATTACGTCCCTGGGTGGGATTGAACCACCAACCTTTTGGTTAATAGCCGAACACACTAACCGATTGCGCCACAGAGACACTTTGCAAACAGTACATACTGACAAAGGCTAATAAGCATACATCTAGAACGTTTCCTAGAAAAACATTAAAAAATCAATAATCTGGAGAGTTTTTGTAAGATGTTTCTTCCATCAACCAATGAATAAACACATTGGTACTTTCCTATGATGAGTGAGTGCTTCAGGATCTCTTGCACTTACATGTGCAGCAGAGTACTGCAATGGAAGCATGCTGGACCCATAACCCAGAGGTAGGCAGATTGAAACTATCCTTTGCTATATGCATTTTTTTTTGTTAATTTAAGTAATCAAAACTGGGATTGATATTTTTGCTCTTTTATTTTTACTTAAAGTACAACAACTTTTACCATTTTAATTTGTTTTAATAGTATATTGACAGTATACTTTTCTTTCAAAAATCCACTTAATTTTCTTTACCCTATTATTAAAATGGTAATTGACAAAAAAAACTACATTGTCACCAGAAGAGCAATACAAAATGTACAAGTGATATATTAAAATCATCTTTCCAGCTTGAATTTCAATGATGCATTGGGGCAACAATTTTGTGAGAAACCTCTTCACCCTTAAATAAAGATTTTCGTAATTTCTTACCTGTGTGCTAATTAGATATCACCTTGTTTTCACATTAAACAGACTTCCACATGAGAAAGCAGCAAGGATGCAGTGGCGTTAATGTTTCCTGGTGTCAACCTGTATTATTTCAGTAGACATTGAAATGAGGATGCATCTTGCTGCCTTTCCAATGAAGCAAGTTTAATTTAGTAATAGGTGAAAAACCATCCCTACAAAGGTGTTAATCAGAGACTTGGCTTTGTGGACACTTTTCAGAGAACAAATTTGTTAGCATAAAAATAAAGCCAGAAAATGAAGAGCTGTTTAATCACGCAATTTGATTTTTTTGCCAGCATATTTCTTTTTCTCTGCAACCCACTGCTAAATAGTGCTTCCTACTTGTTTTTATAAAATCACTGAATCAAATCTAACTCTGATTACATCAGAGAAGGCCAGGTACCCTACACCATAACAGGGGGTATGAAATTTGACTTGTCTACTTAAAGATCACCAAAATCTGATAACAAGGTCAATTAGGTCCCTGGGTGGGATTGAACCACCAACCTTTTGGTTAATAGCCGTACATACTAACTGATTGCGCCACATAGACCCTTTTACTTGCCTTATAGAGCAGCTCTGGAGCTGTTACAGTGCCCGGCTGCTGCAAGAAATCAGCTTGAATGCTTAAGCGGCTGGGGCATAGCCAACATGAGCCCCACACCGAAGGAGGGTGGAGGTGTTTAATGCGAACTAGGGGTCATCCAAGCGCCGCAAAAGGCCGCCATGCCCTGCACGCCCCTTTTCTCTTTTCATATGCAGACGAGGGTTGATGTGATGACATCACCATATGCAAATCCATCTGCTGCAGGCCTTCCCCCAGGAATGCTTGCACTAGTTGTTGCATTTGGTTTGTTGTTTGGGGGTGCTTCAGTATTAGGCAGCCTTCTGCCCTCCCATGTTCATCTGAAAATATGTGTTCTCCCTGCAGTTGTTGTCCCCAGATGAGAGTTCCCTTGTGCTGCCTCAGTTGGATCTCCTTCACTTGACAGGGGGGTACCCGAGCAGCAACCCTCCCCAGCTCTAGCCCAACTCCTACTTACCTGCCAGGTGAGATACTATGATCATGAAGGTGCTTCTCCCAGGGCAAGGCTCACCCATTGCACTCTGGGTGTGCTGCTCCTGCGATTTCCCCAAATGTGGGAAACTTGACTGCATAATTTGTGTTTCCCCTGGTCGGCTCTCGTATAATTCAGATCTCTTTGTCTCAGGTCTCTCTCCAGCCTAGTTTGCTGTCTGTTTCCACTTCTCTTTTCTTGAGCCGCTCCCTTCTATGCCCTTGCGCACTATCCTGACTTCTCCCGTCTGCTTACTTTGTGCTTTCCAATGCACAATGCAAACTACAGGTAGTACTGCAGGGCCCACACCCTTTTACTTGCCTTACAGAGCAGCTCTGGGGCTGTTACAGTGCCCAGCTGCTGCAAGAAATCAGCTTGAATGCTTCAGGGGCTGGGGCATAGCCAACATGAGCCCCACACCGAAGGAGGGTGGAGGTGTTTAATGCGAACTAGGGGTCATCCAAGCGCCGCAAAAGGCCGCCATGCCCTGCACGCCCCTTTTCTCTTTTCATATGCAGACGAGGGTTGAAGCCAACTTTGACCCACTGCTTGGATGGCATTACCATATGCAAATCAATCTGCTGCAGGCCTTCCCCCAGGAATGCTTGTACTAGTTGTTGCATTTGGTTTGTTGTTTGGGGGTGCTTCAGTATTAGGCAGCCTTCTGCCCTCCCATGTTCATCTGAAAATATGTGTTCTCCCTGCAGTTGTTGTCCCCAGATGAGAGTTCCCTTGTGCTGCCTCAGTTGAATCTCCTTTACTTGACAGAGATGTGCCTGAGCAGCGGCCCTCCCCAGCCCTATCTCAAATCATACTTATTTTGCATAGGAGATACTATGGTCATGAAGATTGTTCTCCCAGGGTGAGGTTCATTCATTGCATTCTGGGTATGCTGACCCCTGTGATTTCCCCAAATGTGGGAAACTCGACTGCATTATTTGTGGTAGTGGGGGACTGTGTTTGTGCTTTCCTCTGGTCAGCTCTGGTAAAAGTCAGATTTCTTTGTCTCAGATCTTCCTCTAACCTTGTTCTTCTTTCGAGAGTTCCCTTGTGCTGCCTCAGTTGGATCTCCTTCACTTGACAGGGGGGTGCACGAGCAGCGACCCTCCCCAGCTCTAGCCCAACTCCTATTTACCTGCCAGGTGAGATACTATGATCAGGAAGGTGCTTCTCCCAGGGCAAGGTTCACCCATTGCACTCTGGGTGTGCTGCTCCTGCGATTTCCCCAAATGTGGGACACTTGACTGCATAATTTGTGTTTCCTCTGGTCGTCTCTCATATAATTCAGATCTCTTTGTCTCAGGTCTTTCTCCAGCCTAGTTTGCTGTCTGTTTCCACTTCTCTTTTCTTGAGCCGCTCCCTTCTATGCAGTTGCGCACTATCCTGACCTCTCCCGTCTGCTTACTTTGTGCCTTCCAACGCACAATGCATACTACAGGTAGTGCTGCAGGGCCCACACCCTTTTACATGCTTTACAGAGCAACTCTGGAGCTGTTACAGTTCCCAGCTGCTGCAAGAAATCATCTTGAATGCTTCAGGGGCTGGGGCATAGCCAACATGAGCCCCACACCGAAGGAGGGGTCATCCAAGCGCCACAAAAGGACACCATGCCCTGCACATCCCTTTTTTCTTTTCATATGCAGACGAGGGTTGAAGCCAACTTTGACCCACTGCTTGGATGACATCACCATATACAAATCCATCTGCTGCAGGCCTTCCCCCAGGAATACTTGCACTAGTTGTTGCATTTGGTTTGTTGTTTGGGGGTGCTTCAGTATTAGGCAGCCTTCTGCCCTCCCATGTTCATCTGAAAATATGTGTTCTCCCTGCAGTTGTTGTCCCCAGATGAGAGTTCCCTTGTGCTGCCTCAGTTGACTCTCCTTTACTTGACAGAGATGTGCCTGAGCAGCGGCCCTCCCCAGCCCTATCCCAAATCATACTTATTTTGCATAGGAGATACCATGGTCATGAAGATTGTTCTCCCAGGGTGAGGTTCATTCATTGCATTCTGGGTATGCTGACCCCTGTGATTTCCCCAAATGTGGGAAACTCGACTGCATTATTTGTGGTAGTGGGGGACTGTGTTTGTGCTTTCTTCTGGTCAACTCTGGTAAAAATCAGATTTCTTTGTCTCAGATCTTCCTCTAGCCTTGTTCCTCTTTCGAGAGTTCCCTTGTGCTGCCTCAGTTGGATCTCCTTCACTTGACAGGGGGGTACCCGAGCAGCGACCCTCCCCAGCTCTAGCCCAACTCCTACTTACCTGCCAGGTGAGATACTATGATCATGTAGGTGCTTCTCCCAGGGCAAGGCTCACCCATTGCACTCTGGGTGTGCTGCCCCTGTGATTTCCCCAAATGTGGGAAACTTGACTGCATAATTTGTGTTTCCCCTGGTCGTCTCTCGTATAATTCAGATCTCTTTGTCTCAGGTCTCTCTCCAGCCTAGTTTGCTGTCTGTTTCCACTTCTCTTTTCTTGAGCCGCTCCCTTCTATGCCCTTGCGCACTATCCTGACTTCTCCCGTCTGCTTACTTTGTGCCTTCCAACACACAATGCAAACTACAGGTAGTGCTGCAGGGCCCACACCCTTTTACTTGCCTTACAGAGCAGCTCTGGAGCTGTTACAGTACCCAGCTGCTGCAAGAAATCAGCTTGAATGCTTCAGGGGCTGGGGCATTGCCAACATGAGCCCCACACCGAAGGAGGGTGGGGGTGTTTAATGCGAACTAAGGGTCACCCAAGCGCCGCAAAAGGCCGCCATGCCCTGCACGCCCCTTTTCTCTTTTCATATGCAGACGAGGGTTGAAGCCAACTTTGACCCACTGCTTGGATGGCATTACCATATGCAAATCAATCTGCTGCAGGCCTTCCCCCAGGAATGCTTGCACTAGTTGTTGCATTTGGTTTGTTGTTTGGGGGTGCTTCAGTATTAGGCAGCCTTCTGCCCTCCCATGTTCATCTGAAAATATGTGTTCTCCCTGCAGTTGTTGTCCCCAGATGAGAGTTCCCTTGTGCTGCCTGAGTTGAATCTCCTTTACTTGACAGAGATGTGCCTGAGCAGCGGCCCTCCCCAGCCCTATCCCAAATCATACTTATTTTGCATAGGAGATACCATGGTCATGAAGATTGTTCTCCCAGGGTGAGGTTCATTCATTGCATTCTGGGTATGCTGACCCCTGTGATTTCCCCAAATGTGGGAAACTCGACTGCATTATTTGTGGTAGTGGGGGACTGTGTTTGTGCTTTCCTCTGCTCAGCTCTGGTAAAAGTCAGATTTCTTTGTCTCAGATCTTCCTCTAGCCTTGTTCTTCTTTCGAGAGTTCCCTTGTGCTGCCTCAGTTGGATCTCCTTCACTTGACAGGGGGGTGCCCGAGCAGCGACCCTCCCCAGCTCTAGCCCAACTCCTACTTACCTGCCAGGTGAGATACTATGATCATGTAGGTGCTTCTCCCAGGGCAAGGCTCACCCATTGCACTCTGGGTGTGCTGCTCCTGCGATTTCCCCAAATGTGGGAAACTTGACTGCATAATTTGTGTTTCCTCTGGTCGGCTCTCGTATAATTCAGATCTCTTTGTCTCAGGTCTTTCTCCAGCCTAGTTTGCTGTCTGTTTCCACTTCTCTTTTCTTGAGCCGCTCCCTTCTATGCCCTTGCGCACTATCCTGACCTCTCCCGTCTGCTTACTTTGTGCCTTCCAACGCACAATGCATACTACAGGTAGTGCTGCAGGGCCTACACCCTTTTACATGCTTTACAGAACAGCTCTGGAGCTGTTACAGTGCCCAGCTGCTGCAAGAAATCATCTTGAATGCTTCAGAGGCTGGGGCATAGCCAACATGAGCCCCACACCGATGGAGGGTGGAGATGTTTAATGCGAATTAAGGGTCATCCAAGCGCCACAAAAGGACGCCATGCCCTGCACATCCCTTTTTTCTTTTCATATGCAGACGAGGGTTGAAGCCAACTTTGACCCACTGCTTGGATGACATCACCATATGCAAATCCATCTGCTGCAGGCCTTCCCCCAGGAATGCTTGTACTAGTTGTTGCATTTGGTTTGTTGTTTGGGGGTGCTTCAGTATTAGGCAGCCTTCTGCCCTCCCATGTTCATCTGAAAATATGTGTTCTCCCTGCAGTTGTTGTCCCCAGATGAGAGTTCCCTTGTGCTGCCTCAGTTGAATCGCCTTTACTTGACAGAGATGTGCCTGAGCAGCGGCCCTCCCCAGCCCTATCCCAAATCATACTTATTTTGCATAGGAGATATCATGGTCATGAAGATTGTTCTCCCAGGGTGAGGTTCATTCATTGCATTCTGGGTATGATGACCCCTGTGATTTCCCCAAATGTGGGAAACTCGACTGCATTATTTGTGGTAGAGGGGGACTGTGTTTGTGCTTTCCTCTGGTCAGCTCTGGTAAAAGTCAGATTTCTTTGTCTCAGATCTTCCTCTAGCCTTGTTCTTCTTTCGAGAGTTCCCTTGTGCTGCCTCAGTTGGATCTCCTTCACTTGACAGGGGGGTGCCCGAGCAGCGACCCTCCCCAGCTCTAGCTCAACTCCTACTTACCTGCCAGGTGAGATACTATGATCAGGAAGGTGCTTCTCCCAGGGCAAGGCTCACCCATTGCACTCTGGGTGTGCTGCTCCTGCGATTTCCCCAAATGTGGGACACTTGACTGCATAATTTGTGTTTCCTCTGGTCGGCTCTCGTATAATTCAGATCTCTTTGTCTCAGGTCTCTCTCCAGCCTAGTTTGCTGTCTGTTTCCACTTCTCTTTTCTTGAACCGCTCCCTTCTATGCCCTTGCGCACTATCCTGACTTCTCCCGTCTGCTTACTTTGTGCCTTCCAACGCACAATGCGAACTACAGGTAGTGCTGCAGGGCCCACACCCTTTTAGATGCCTTACAGAGCAGCTCTGGAGCTGTTACAGTGCCCAGCTGCTGCAAGAAATCAGCTTGAATGCTTCAGGTACTGGGGCATAGCCAACATGAGCCCCACACCGAAGGAGGGTGGAGGTGTTTAATGCGAATTAGGGGTCATGCAAGCGCCGCAAAAGGCCGCCATGCCCTGCACATCCCTTTTTTCTTTTCATATGCAGACGAGGGTTGAAGCCAACTTTGACCCACTGCTTGGATGACATCACCATATGCAAATCCATCTGCTGCAGGCCTTCCCCCAGGAATGCTTGTACTAGTTGTTGCATTTGGTTTGTTGTTTGGGGGTGCTTCAGTATTAGGCAGCCTTCTGCCCTCCCATGTTCATCTGAAAATATGTGTTCTCCCTGCAGTTGTTGTCCCCAGATGAGAGTTCCCTTGTGCTGCCTCAGTTGAATCGCCTTTACTTGACAGAGATGTGCCTGAGCAGCGGCCCTCCCCAGCCCTATCCCAAATCATACTTATTTTGCATAGGAGATATCATGGTCATGAAGATTGTTCTCCCAGGGTGAGGTTCATTCATTGCATTCTGGGTATGATGACCCCTGTGATTTCCCCAAATGTGGGAAACTCGACTGCATTATTTGTGGTAGAGGGGGACTGTGTTTGTGCTTTCCTCTGGTCAGCTCTGGCAAAAGTCAGATTTCTTTGTCTCAGATCTTCCTCTAGCCTTGTTCTTCTTTCGAGAGTTCCCTTGTGCTGCCTCAGTTGGATCTCCTTCACTTGACAGGGGGGTGCCCGAGCAGCGACCCTCCCCAGCTCTAGCTCAACTCCTACTTACCTGCCAGGTGAGATACTATGATCATGTAGGTGCTTCTCCCAGGGCAAGGCTCACCTATTGCACTCTGGGTGTGCTGCCCCTTTGATTTCCCCAAATGTGGGAAACTTGACTGCATAATTTGTGTTTCCCTTGGTCGGCTCTCATATAATTCAGATCTCTTTGTCTCAGGTCTCTCTCCAGCCTAGTTTGCTGTCTGTTTCCACTTCTCTTTTCTTGAGCCGCTCCCTTCTATGCCCTTGCGCACTATCCTGACTTCTCCCGTCTGCTTACTTTGTGCCTTCCAACGCACAATGCGAACTACAGGTAGTGCTGCAGGGCCCACACCCTTTTACTTGCCTTACAGAGCAGCTCTGGAGCTGTTACAGTGCCCAGCTGCTGCAAGAAATCAGCTTGAATGCTTCAGGGGCTGGGGCATAGCCAACATGAGCCCCACACCGAATGAGGGTGGAGGTGTTTAATGCGAACTAGGGGTCATCCAAGCGCCGCAAAAGGCCGCCATGCCCTGCACGCCCCTTTTCTCTTTTCATATGCAGATGAGGGTTGAAGCCAACTTTGACCCACTGCTTGGATGACATCACCCTATACAAATCCATCTGCTGCAGGCCTTCCCCCAGGAATGCTTGTACTAGTTGTTGCATTTGGTTTGTTGTTTGGGGGTGCTTCAGTATTAGGCAGCCTTCTGCCCTCCCATGTTCATCTGAAAATATGTGTTCTCCCTGCAGTTGTTGTCCCCAGATGAGAGTTCCCTTGTGCTGCCTCAGTTGAATCTCCTTTACTTGACAGAGATGTGCCTGAGCAGCGGCCCTCCCCAGCCCTATCCCAAATCATACTTATTTTGCATAGGAGATACCATGGTCATGAAGATTGTTCTCCCAGGGTGAGGTTCATTCATTGCATTCTGGGTATGCTGACCCCTGTGATTTCCCCAAATGTGGGAAACTCGACTGCATTATTTGTGGTAGAGGGGGACTGTGTTTGTGCTTTCCTCTGGTCAGCTCTGATAAAAGTCAGATTTCTTTGTCTCAGATCTTCCTCTAGCCTTGTTCCTCTTTCAAGAGTTCCCTTGTGCTGCCTCAGTTGGATCTCCTTCACTTGACAGGGGGGTGCCCGAGCAGCGACCCTCCCCAGCTCTAGCCCAACTCCTACTTACCTGCCAGGTGAGATACTATGATCATGAAGGTGCTACTCCCAGGGCAAGGCTCACCCATTGCACTCTGGGTGTGCTGCTCCTGCAATTTCCCCAAATGTGGGACACTTGACTGCATAATTTGTGTTTCCCCTGGTCGGCTCTCGTATAATTCAGATCTCTTTGTCTCAGGTCTCTCTCCAGCCTAGTTTGCTGTCTGTTTCCACTTCTCTTTTCTTGAGCCGCTCCCTTCTATGCCCTTGCGCACTATCCTGACTTCTCCCGTCTGCTTACTTTGTGCCTTCCAATGCACAATGCAAACTACAGGTAGTGCTGCAGGGCCCACACCCTTTTACTTGCCTTACAGAGCAGCTCTTGAGCTGTTACAGTGCCCAGCTGCTGCAAGAAATCAGCTTGAATGCTTCAGGGGCTGGGGCATAGCCAACATGAGCCCCACACCGAAGGAGGGTGGAGGTGTTTAATGCAAACTAGGGGTCATCCAAGCGCCGCAAAAGGCCGCCATGCCCTGCACGCCCCTTTTCTCTTTTTTGATATGCAGACGAGGGTTGAAGCCAACTTTGACCCACTGCTTGGATGGCATTACCATATGCAAATCAATCTGCTGCAGGCCTTCCCCCAGGATTGCTTGCACTAGTTGTTGCATTTGGTTTGTTGTTTGGGGGTGCTTCAGTATTAGGCAGCCTTCTGCCCTCCCATGTTCATCTGAAAATATGTGTTCTCCCTGCAGTTGTTGTCCCCAGATGAGAGTTCCCTTGTGCTGCCTCAGTTGAATCTCCTTTACTTGACAGAGATGTGTCTGAGCAGCGGCCCTCCCCAGCCCTATCCCACATCATACTTATTTTGCATAGGAGATACCATGGTCATGAAGATTGTTCTCCCAGGGTGAGGTTCATTCATTGCATTCTGGGTATGCTGACCCCTGTGATTTCCCCAAATGTGGGAAACTCAACTGCATAATTTGTGGTAGTGGGGGACTGTGTTTGTGCTTTCCTCTGGTCAGCTCTGGTAAAAGTCAGATTTCTTTGTCTCAGATCTTCCTCTAGCCTTGTTCTTCTTTCGAGAGTTCCCTTGTGCTGCCTCAGTTGGATCTCCTTCACTTGACAGTGGGGTGCACGAGCAGCGACCCTCCCCAGCTCTAGCCCAACTCCTATTTACCTGCCAGGTGAGATACTATGATCAGGAAGGTGCTTCTCCCAGGGCAAGGCTCACCCATTGCACTCTGGGTGTGCTGCTCCTGCGATTTCCCCAAATGTGGGACACTTGACTGCATAATTTGTGTTTCCTCTGGTCGGCTCTCATATAATTCAGATCTCTTTGTCTCAGGTCTTTCTCCAGCCTAGTTTGCTGTCTGTTTCCACTTCTCTTTTCTTGAGCCGCTCCCTTCTATGCCCTTGCGCACTATCCTGACCTCTCCCGTCTGCTTACTTTGTGCCTTCCAACGCACAATGCATACTACAGGTAGTGCTGCAGGGCCCACACCCTTTTACATGCTTTACAGAGAAGCTCTGGAGCTGCTACAGTGCCCAGCTGCTGCAAGAAATCATCTTGAATGCTTCAGGGGCTGGGGCATAGCCAACATGAGCCCCACACCGAAGGAGGGTGGAGATGTTTAATGCGAATTAGGGGTCATCCAAGCGCCACAAAAGGACGCCATGCCCTGCACATCCCTTTTTTCTTTTCATATGCAGACGAGGGTTGAAGCCAACTTTGACCCACTGCTTGGATGACATCACCATATGCAAGTCCATCTGCTGCAGGCCTTCCCCCAGGAATGCTTGCACTAGTTGTTGCATTTGGTTTGTTGTTTGGGGGTGCTTCAGTATTAGGCAGCCTTCTGCCCTCCCATGTTCATCTGAAAATATGTGTTCTCCCTGCAGTTGTTGTCCCCAGATGAGAGTTCCCTTGTGCTGCCTCAGTTGAATCTCCTTTACTTGACAGAGATGTGCCTGAGCAGCGGCCCTCCCCAGCCCTATCCCAAATCATACTTATTTTGCATAGGAGATACCATGGTCATGAAGATTGTTCTCCCAGGGTGAGGTTCATTCATTGCATTCTGGGTATGCTGACCCCTGTGATTTCCCCAAATGTGGGAAACTCAACTGCATTATTTGTGGTAGTGGGGGACTGTGTTTGTGCTTTCTTCTGGTCAACTCTGGTAAAAATCAGATTTCTTTGTCTCAGATCTTCCTCTAGCCTTGTTCCTCTTTCGAGAGTTCCCTTGTGCTGCCTCAGTTGGATCTCCTTCACTTGACAGGGGGGTACCCGAGCAGCGACCCTTCGCAGCTCTAGCCCAACTCCTACTTACCTGCCAGGTGAGATACTATGATCATGTAGGTGCTTCTCCCAGGGCAAGGCTCACCCATTGCACTCTGGGTGTGCTGCCCCTGTGATTTCCCCAAATGTGGGAAACTTGACTGCATAATTTGTGTTTCCTCTGGTCGGCTCTCGTATAATTCAGATCTCTTTGTCTCAGGTCTCTCTCCAGCCTAGTTTGCTGTCTGTTTCCACTTCTCTTTTCTTGAGCCGCTCCCTTCTATGCCCTTGCGCACTATCCTGACTTCTCCCGTCTGCTTACTTTGTGCCTTCCAACACACAATGCAAACTACAGGTAGTGCTGCAGGGCCCACACCCTTTTACTTGCCTCACAGAGCAGCTCTGGAGCTGTTACAGTGCCCAGCTGCTGCAAGAAATCAGCTTGAATGCTTCAGGGGCTGGGGCATTGCCAACATGAGCCCCACACCGAAGGAGGGTGGGGGTGTTTAATGCGAACTAAGGGTCACCCAAGCGCCGCAAAAGGCCGCCATGCCCTGCACGCCCCTTTTCTCTTTTCATATGCAGACGAGGGTTGAAGCCAACTTTGACCCACTGCTTGGATGGCATTACCATATGCAAATCAATCTGCTGCAGGCCTTCCCCCAGGAATGCTTGCACTAGTTGTTGCATTTGGTTTGTTGTTTGGGGGTGCTTCAGTATTAGGCAGCCTTCTGCCCTCCCATGTTCATCTGAAAATATGTGTTCTCCCTGCAGTTGTTGTCCCCAGATGAGAGTTCCCTTGTGCTGCCTCAGTTGAATCTCCTTTACTTGACAGAGATGTGCCTGAGCAGCGGCCCTCCCCAGCCCTATCCCAAATCATACTTATTTTGCATAGGAGATACCATGGTCATGAAGATTGTTCTCCCAGGGTGAGGTTCATTCATTGCATTCTGGGTATGCTGACCCCTGTGATTTCCCCAAATGTGGGAAACTCGACTGCATTATTTGTGGTAGTGGGGGACTGTGTTTGTGCTTTCCTCTGCTCAGCTCTGGTAAAAGTCAGATTTCTTTGTCTCAGATCTTCCTCTAGCCTTGTTCTTCTTTCGAGAGTTCCCTTGAGCTGCCTCAGTTGGATCTCCTTCACTTGACAGGGGGGTGCCCGAGCAGCGACCCTCCCTAGCTCTAGCCCAACTCCTACTTACCTGCCAGGTGAGATACTATGATCAGGAAGGTGCTTCTCCCAGGGAAAGGCTCACCCATTGCACTCTGGGTGTGCTGCTCCTGCGATTTCCCCAAATGTGGGAAACTTGACTGCATAATTTGTGTTTCCTCTGGTCGGCTCTCGTATAATTCAGATCTCTTTGTCTCAGGTCTTTCTCCAGCCTAGTTTGCTGTCTGTTTCCACTTCTCTTTTCTTGAGCCGCTCCCTTCTATGCCCTTGCGCACTATCCTGACCTCTCCCGTCTGCTTACTTTGTGCCTTCCAACGCACAATGCATACTACAGGTAGTGCTGCAGGGCCCACACCCTTTTACATGCTTTACAGAACAGCTCTGGAGCTGTTACAGTGCCCAGCTGCTGCAAGAAATCATCTTGAATGCTTCAGGGGCTGGGGCATAGCCAACATGAGCCCCACACCGAAGGAGGGTGGAGATGTTTAATGCGAATTAAGGGTCATCCAAGCGCCACAAAAGGATGCCATGCCCTGCACATCCCTTTTTTCTTTTCATATGCAGATGAGGGTTGAAGCCAACTTTGACCCACTGCTTGGATGACATCACCATATGCAAATCCATCTGCTGCAGGCCTTCCCCCAGGAATGCTTGTACTAGTTGTTGCATTTGGTTTGTTGTTTGGGGGTGCTTCAGTATTAGGCAGCCTTCTGCCCTCCCATGTTCATCTGAAAATATGTGTTCTACCTGCAGTTGTTGTCCCCAGATGAGAGTTCCCTTGTGCTGCCTCAGTTGAATCTCCTTTACTTGACAGAGATGTGCCTGAGCAGCGGCCCTCCCCAGCCCTATCCCAAATCATACTTATTTTGCATAGGAGATACCATGGTCATGAAGATTGTTCTCCCAGGGTGAGGTTCATTCATTGCATTCTGGGTATGCTGACCCCTGTGATTTCCCCAAATGTGGGAAACTCGACTGCATTATTTGTGGTAGTGGGGGACTGTGTTTGTGCTTTCCTCTGGTCAGCTCTGGCAAAAGCCAGATTTCTGTGTCTCAGATCTTCCTCTAGCCTTGTTCTTCTTTCGAGAGTTCTCTTGTGCTGCCTCAGTTGGATCTCCTTCACTTGACAGGGGTTTGCCCGAGCAGCGACCCTCCTCAGCTCTTGCCCAACTCCTACTTACCTGCCAGGTGAGATACTATGATCATGAAGGTGCTTCTCCCAGGGCAAGGCTCACCCATTGCACTCTGTGTGTGCTGCTCCAGCGATTTCCCCAAATGTGGGAAACTCGACTGCATAATTTGTGTTTCCCCTGGTCGGCTCTCGTATAATTCAGATCTCTTTGTCTCAGGTCTTTCTCCAGCCTAGTTTGCTGTCTGTTTCCACTTCTCTTTTCTTGAGCCGCTCCCTTCTATGCCCTTGCGCACTATCCTGACTTCTCCCGTCTGCTTACTTTGTGCCTTCCAACGCACAATGCGAACTACAGGTAGTGCTGCAGGGCCCACACCCTTTTAGTTGCCTTACAGAGCAGCTCTGGAGCTGTTACAGTGCCCAGCTGCTGCAAGAAATCAGCTTGAATGTTCTTCGTTGATTGATGGAAGAAACATCTTACAAAAACTCTCCAGATTATTGACTTTTTAAAGTTTTTCTAGGAAACGTTCTAGATGAATGCTTATTAGCGTTTGTCAGAATGTACGTTTGCAAAGTGTCACTGTGGCGCAATCAGTTAGTGTGTTCGGTTATTATCCAAAAGATTGGTGGTTCAATCCCACCCAGGGACGTAATTTACCTTGTTATCAGATTTTGGTGATCTTTAAGTAGACAAGTCAAAATTTCAAACCCCCTCTAGTGGTGTAGGGTACCTGGCCTTCTCTGATGTAATCAGAGTTAGATTTGATTAAGTGATTTTATAAAAAAAACAGCTAGGAAGCACAATTTAGCAGTGGGTTGCAGAGAAAAAGAAATATGCTGGCAAAAAAATCCAATTGAGTGATTAAACAGCTCTTCATTTTCTGGCTTTATTTTTATGCTAACAAATTTGTTCTCTGAAAAGTGTCCACAAAGCCAAGTATCTGATTAACACCTTTGTAGGGATGGTTTTTCACCTATTACTAAATTAAACTTGCTTCATTGGAAAGGCAGCAAGATGCATCGTCATTTCAATATCTACTGAAATAATACAGGTTGACACCAGGAAACATTAACGCCACTGCATCCTTGCTGCTTTCTCATGTGGAAGTCTGTTTAATGTGAAAACAAGGTGATATCTAATTAGCACACAGGTAAGGAATTAAGAAAATCATTATTTAAGGGTGAAGATGTTTCTCACAAAATCGTTGCCCCAATGCATCATTGAAATTCAAGCTGGAAAGATGATTTTAATATATCACTTGTACATTTTGTATTGCTCTTCTGGTGACAATGTAGTTTGTTTTTGTCAATTACCATTTTAATAATAGGGTAAAGAAAATTAAGTGGATTTTTGAAAGAAAACAATACTGTCAATATACTATTAAACAAATTAAAATGGTAAAAGTTATTGTACTTTAAGTAAAAATAAAAGAGCTAAAATATCAATCCCAATTTTGGATTACTTTAATTAAAAAAAAATGCATATAGCAGAGGATAGTTTCAATCTGCCTACCTCTGGGTTATCGGCCCAGCATGCTTCCATTGCAGTACTCTGCTGCACATGTAAGTGCAAGAGATCCTGAAGCACTCACTCATCATGGGAAAGTACCAATGTGTTTCTTCGTTGGTTGATGGAAGAAACATCTTACAAAAACTCTCCAGATTATTGACTTTTTAAAGTTTTTCTAGGAAACGTTCTAGATGAATGCTTATTAGCCTTTGTCAGTATGAACTTTTTGCAAAGTGTCTCTGTGGCGCAATCGGTTAGTGTGTTCGGCTATTAACCAAAAGGTAGGTGGTTCAATCCCACCCAGGGATGTAATTGACCTTGTGATCAGATTTTGGTGATATTTAAGTAGACAAGTCAAAATTTCAAACCCCCTGTTATGGTGTGGGTACCTGGCCTTCTCTGATGTAATCAGAGTTAGATTTGATTCAGTGATTTTATAAAAATAGATAGGAAGCACAATTTAGCAGTGGGTTGCAGAGAAAAAGAAATATGCTGGCAAAAAAATCCAATTGAGTGATTAAACAGCTCTTCATTTTCTGGCTTTATTTTTATGCTAACAAATTTGTTCTCTGAAAAGTGTCCACAAAGCCAAGTCTCTGTTTAACACCTTTGTAGGGATGGTTTTTCACCTATTACTAAATTAAACTTGCTTCATTGGAAAGGCAGCAAGATGCATCGTCATTTCAATATCTACTGAAATAATACAGGTTGACACCAGGAAACATTAACGCCACTGCATCCTTGCTGCTTTCTCATGTGGAAGTCTGTTTAATGTGAAAACAAGGTGATATCTAATTAGCACACAGGTAAGGAATTAAGAAAATCATTATTTAAGGGTGAAGATGTTTCTCACAAAATCGTTGCCCCAATGCATCATTGAAATTCAAGCTGGAAAGATGATTTTAATATATCACTTGTACATTTTGTATTGCTCTTCTGGTGACAATGTAGTTTGTTTTTGTCAATTACCATTTTAATAATAGGGTAAAGAAAATTAAGTGGATTTTTGAAAGAAAACAATACTGTCAATATACTATTAAACAAATTAAAATGGTAAAAGTTATTGTACTTTAAGTAAAAATAAAAGAGCTAAAATATCAATCCCAATTTTGGATTACTTTAATTAAAAAAAAATGCATATAGCAGAGGATAGTTTCAATCTGCCTACCTCTGGGTTATCGGCCCAGCATGCTTCCATTGCAGTACTCTGCTGCACATGTAAGTGCAAGAGATCCTGAAGCACTCACTCATCATGGGAAAGTACCAATGTGTTTCTTCGTTGGTTGATGGAAGAAACATCTTACAAAAACTCTCCAGATTATTGACTTTTTAAAGTTTTTCTAGGAAACGTTCTAGATGAATGCTTATTAGCCTTTGTCAGTATGAACTTTTTGCAAAGTGTCTCTGTGGCGCAATCGGTTAGTGTGTTCGGCTATTAACCAAAAGGTAGGTGGTTCAATCCCACCCAGGGATGTAATTGACCTTGTGATCAGATTTTGGTGATATTTAAGTAGACAAGTCAAAATTTCAAACCCCCTGTTATGGTGTGGGTACCTGGCCTTCTCTGATGTAATCAGAGTTAGATTTGATTCAGTGATTTTATAAAAACAGATAGGAAGCACAATTTAGCAGTGGGTTGCAGAGAAAAAGAAATATGCTGGCAAAAAAATCCAATTGAGTGATTAAACAGCTCTTCATTTCTGGCTTTATTTTTATGCTAACAAATTTGTTCTCTGAAAAGTGTCCACAAAGCCAAGTCTCTGTTTAACACCTTTGTAGGGATGGTTTTTCACATATTACTAAATTAAACTTGCTTCATTGGAAAGGCAGCAAGATGCATCCTCATTTCAATGTCTACTGAAATAATACAAGTTGACACCAGGAAACATTAACGCCACTGCATCCTTGCTGCTTTCTCATGTGGAAGTCTGTTTAATGTGAAAACAAGGTGATATCTAATTAGCACACAAGCAAGGAATTAAGAAAATCTTTATGTAAGGGTGAAGATGTTTCTCACAAAATCGTTGCCCCAATGCATCATTGAAATTCAAGCTGGAAAGATGATTTTAATGTATCACTTGTACATTTTGTATTGCTCTTCTGGTGACAATGTAGTTTGTTTTTGTCAATTACCATTTTAATAATAGGGTAAAGAAAATTAAGTGGATTTTTGAAAGAAAACAATACTGTCAATATACTATTAAAACAAATTAATTGGTAAAAGTTATTGTACTTTAAGTAAAAATAAAAGAGGCAAAATATCAATCCCAGTTTTGGATTACTTTAATTAACAAAAAAAAATGCATATAGCAGAGGATAGTTTCAATCTGCCTACCTCTGGGTTATGGGCCCAGCATGCTTCCATTGCTGTACTCTGCTGCACATGTAAGTGCAAGAGATCCTGAAGCACTCACTCATCATGGGAAAGTACCAATGTGTTTCTTCGTTGGTTGATGGAAGAAACATCTTACAAAAACTCTCCAGATTATTGACTTTTTAAAGTTTTTCTAGGAAACGTTTTAGATGAATGCTTATTAGCCTTTGTCAGTATTTACTTCTGCAAAGTGTCTCTGTGGCGCAATCAGTTAGTGTGTACGGCTACTAACCAAAAGGTTGGTAATTCAATCACACCCAGGGACGTAATTGACCTTGTGATCAGATTTTGGTGATCTTTAAGGAGACAAGTCAAAATTTCAAACCCCCTGTTATGGTGTAGGGTACCTGGCCTTCTCTGATGTAATCAGAGTTAGATTTGATTCAGTGATTTTATAAAAACAGCTAGGAAGCACAATTTAGCAGTGGGTTGCAGAGAAAAAGAAATATGCTGGCAAAAAAATCCAATTGAGTGATTAAACAGCTCTTCATTTTCTGGCTTTATTTTTATGCTAACAAATTTGTTCTCTGAAAAGTGTCCACAAAGCCAAGTCTCTGATTAACACCTTTGTAGGGATGGTTTTTCACCTATTACTAAATTAAACTTGCTTCATTGGAAAGGCAGCAAGATGCATCCTCATTTCAATGTCTACTGAAATAATACAGGTTGACACCAGGAAACATTAACGCCACTGCATCCTTGCTGCTTTCTCATGTGGAAGTCTGTTTAATGTGAAAACAAGGTGATATCTAATTAGCACACAGGTAAGGAATTAAGAAAATCTTTATTTAAGGGTGAAGATGTTTCTCACAAAATCGTTGCCCCAATGCATCATTGAAATTCAAGCTGGAAAGATGATTTTAATATATCACTTGTACATTTTGTATTGCTCTTCTGGTGACAATGTAGTTTGTTTTTGTCAATTACCATTTTAATAATAGGGTAAAGAAAATTAAGTGGATTTTTGAAAGAAAACAATACTGTCAATATACTATCAAAACAAATTAAAATGGTAAAAGTTATTGTACTTTAAGTAAAAATAAAAGAGCAAAAATATCAATCCCAGTTTTGGATTACTTTAATTAACAAAAAAAATGCATATAGCAAAGGATAGTTTCAATCTGCCTACCTCAGGGTTATGGGCCCAGCATGCTTCCATTGCAGTACTCTGCTGCACATGTAAGTGCAAGAGATCCTGAAGCACTCACTCATCATGGGAAAGTACCAATGTGTTTCTTCATTGGTTGATGGAAGAAACATCTTACAAAAACTCTCCAGATTATTGACTTTTTAAAGTTTTTCTAGGAAACGTTCTAGATGAATGCTTATTAGCCTTTGTCAGTATGTACTTTTGCAAAGTGTCTCTGTGGTGCAATTGGTTAGTGTGTAAGGCTATTAACCAAAAGGTTGGTGGTTCAATCCCACCCAGGGACGTAATTGACCTTGTGATCAGATTTTGGTGATATTTAAGTAGACAAGTCAAAATTTCAAACCCCCTCTTATTGTGTAGGGTACCTGGCCTTCTCTGATGTTATCAGAGTTAGATTTGATTCAGTGATTTTATAAAAAAACAGCTAGGAAGCACAATTTAGCAGTGGGTTGCAGAGAAAAAAAATATGCTGGCAAAAAAATCCAATTGAGTGATTAAACAGCTCTTCATTTTCTGGTTTATTTTTATGCTAACAAATTTGTTCTCTGAAAAGTGTCCACAAAGCCAAGTCTCTGATTAACACCTTTGTAGGGATGGTTTTTCACCTATTACTAAATTAAACTTGCTTCATTGGAAAGGCAGCAAGATGCATCCTCATTTCAATGTCTACTGAAATAATACAGGTTGACACCAGGAAACATTAACGCCACTGCATCCTTGCTGCTTTCTCATGTGGAAGTCTGTTTAATGTGAAAACAAGGTGATATCTAATTAGCACACAGGTAAGGAATTACGAAAATCTTTATTTAAGGGTGAAGATGTTTCTCACAAAATCGTTGCCCCAATGCATCATTGAAATTCAAGCTGGAAAGATGATTTTAATATATCACTTGTACATTTTGTATTGCTCTTCTGGTGACAATGTAGTTTGTATTTGTCAATTACCATTTTAATAATAGGGTAAAGAAAATTAAGTGGATTTTTGAAAGAAAACAATACTGTCAATATACTATTAAAACAAATTAAAATGGTAAAAGTTATTGTACTTTAAGTAAAAATAAAAGAGCAAAAATATCAATCCCAGTTTTGGATTACTTTAATTAACAAAAAAAATGCATATAGCAAAGGATAGTTTCAATCTGCCTATCTCTGGGTTATGGGCCCAGCATGCTTCCATTGCAGTACTCTGCTGCACATGTAAGTGCAAGAGATCCTGAAGCACTCACTCATCATGGGAAAGTACCAATGTGTTTCTTCATTGGTTGATGGAAGAAACATCTTACAAAAACTCTCCAGATTATTGACTTTTTAAAGTTTTTCTAGGAAACGTTCTTGATGAATGCTTATTAGCCTTTGTCAGTATGTACTTTTTGCAAAGTGTCTCTGTGGTGCAATTGGTTAGTGTGTAAGGCTATTAACCAAAAGGTTGGTGGTTTAATCCCACCCAGGAACGTAATTGACCTTGTGATCAGATTTTGGTGATATTTAAGTAGACAAGTCAAAATTTCAAACCCCCTCTTATTGTGTAGGGTACCTGGCCTTCTCTGATGTAATCAGAGTTAGATTTGATTCAGTGATTTTATAAAAAAACAGCTAGGAAGCACAATTTAGCAGTGGGTTGCAGAGAAAAAAAATATGCTGGCAAAAAAAATCCAATTGAGTGATTAAACAGCTCTTCATTTTCTGGCTTTATTTTTATGCTAACAAATTTGTTCTCTGAAAAGTGTCCACAAAGCCAAGTCTCTGATTAACACCTTTGTAGGGATGGTTTTTCACCTATTACTAAATTAAACTTGCTTCATTGGAAAGGCAGCAAGATGCATCCTCATTTCAATGTCTACTGAAATAATACAAGTTGACACCAGGAAACATTAACGCCACTGCATCCTTGCTGCTTTCTCATGTGGAAGTCTGTTTAATGCGAAAACAAGGTGATATCTAATTAGCACACAGGTAAGGAATTAAGAAAATCTTTATATTAGGGTGAAGATGTTTCTCACAAAATCGTTGCCCCAATGCATCATTGAAATTCAAGCTGGAAAGATGATTTTAATATATCACTTGTACATTTTGTATTGCTCTTCTGGTGACAATGTAGTTTGTTTTTGTCAATTACCATTTTAATAATAGGGTAAAGAAAATGAAGTGGATTTTTGAAAGAAAACAATACTGTCAATATACTATTAAAACAAATTAAAATGGTAAAAGTTATTGTACTTTAAGTAAAAATAAAAGAGCCAAAATATCAATCCCAGTTTTGGATTACTTTAATTAACAAAAAAAAAATGCATATAGCAGAGGATAGTTTCAATCTGCCTACCTCTGGGTTATGGGCCCAGCATGCTTCCATTGCAGTACTCTGCTGCACATGTAAGTGCAAGAGATCCTGAAGCACTCACTCATCATGGGAAAGTACCAATGTGTTTCTTCGTTGGTTGATGGAAGAAACATCTTACAAAAACTCTCCAGATTATTGACTTTTTAAAGTTTTTCTAGGAAACGTTTTAGATGAATGCTTATTAGCCCTTGTCGGTATATACTTTTGCAATGTGTCTCTGTGGCGCAATTAGTTAGTGTGTACGGCTATTAACCAAAAGGTTGGTGGTTCAATCCCACCCAGGTACGTAATTGACCTTGTTATCAGATTTTGGTGATCTTTAAGTAGACAAGTCAAAATTTCAAACCCCCTGTTATGGTGTAGGGTACCTGGCCTTCTCTGATGTAATCAGAGTTAGATTTGATTCAGTGATTTTATAAAAACAGCTAGGAAGCACAATTTAGCAGTGGGTTGCAGAGAAAAAGAAATATGCTGGCAGAAAAATCCAATTGAGTGATTAAACAGCTCTTCATTTTCTGGCTTTATTTTTATGCTAACAAATTTGTTCTCTGAAAAGTGTCCACAAAGCAAAGTCTCTGATTAACACCTTTGTAGGGATGGTTTTTCACCTATTACTAAATTAAACTTGCTTCATTGGAAAGGCAGCAAGATGCATCCTCATTTCAATGTCTACTGAAATAATACAGGTTGACACCAGGAAACATTAACGCCACTGCATCCTTGCTGCTTTCTCATGTGGAAGTCTGTTTAATGTGAAAACAAGGTGATATCTAATTAGCACACAGGTAAGGAATTAAGAAAATCTTTATTTAAGGGTGAAGATGTTTCTCACAAAATCGTTGCCCCAATGCATCATTGAAATTCAAGCTGGAAAGATGATTTTAATATATCACTTGTACATTTTGTATTGCTCTTCTGGTGACAATGTAGTTTGTTTTTGTCAATTACCATTTTAATAATAGGGTAAAGAAAATGAAGTGGATTTTTGAAAGAAAACAATACTGTCAATATACTATTAAAACAAATTAAAATGGTAAAAGTTATTGTACTTTAAGTAAAAATAAAAGAGCCAAAATATCAATCCCAGTTTTGGATTACTTTAATTAACAAAAAAAAATGCATATAGCAGAGGATAGTTTCAATCTGCCTACCTTTGGGTTATGGGTCCAGCATGCTTCCATTGCAGTACTCTGCTGCACATGTAAGTGCAAGAGATCCTGAAGCACTCACTCATCATGGGAAAGTACCAATGTGTTTATTCGTTGGTTGATGGAAGAAACATCTTACAAAAACTCTCCAGATTATTGATTTTTTAATGTTTTTCTAGGAAATGTTCTAGATGTATGCTTATTAGCCTTTGTCAGTATGTACTTTTTGCAAAGTGTCTCTGTGGCGCAATCGGTTAGTGTGTTCGGCTATTAACCAAAAGGTTGGTGGTTCAATCCCACCCAGGGACGTAATTGACCTTGTGATCAGATTTTGGTGATATTTAAGTAGACAAGTCAAAATTTCAAACCCCCTCTTATTGTGTAGGGTACCTGGCCTTCTCTGATGTAATCAGAGTTAGATTTGATTCAGTGATTTTATAAAAAACAGCTAGGAAGCACAATTTAGTAGTGGGTTGCAGAGAAAAAAAATATGCTGGCAGAAAAATCCAATTGAGTGATTAAACAGCTCTTCATTTTCTGGATTTATTTTTATGCTAACAAATTTGTTCTCTGAAAAGTGTCCACAAAGCCAAGTCTCTGATTAACACCTTTGTAAGGATGGTTTTTCACCTATTACTAAATTAAACTTGCATCATTGGAAAGGCAGCAAGATGCATCCTCATTTCAATGTCTACTGAAATAATACAAGTTGACACCAGGAAACATTAACGCCACTGCATCCTTGCTGCTTTCTCATGTGGAAGTCTGTTTAATGTGAAAACAAGGTGATATCTAATTAGCACACAGGTAAGGAATTAAGAAAATCTTTAATTAAGGGTGAAGATGTTTCTCACAAAATTGTTGACCCAATGCATCATTGAAATTCAAGCTGGAAAGATGAATTTAATATATCATTTGTACATTTTGTATTGCTCTTCTGGTGACAATGTAGTTTGTTTTTGTCAATTACCATTTTAATAATAGGGTAAAGAAAATGAAGTGGATTTTTGAAAGAAAACAATACTGTCAATATACTATTAAAACAAATTAAAATGGTAAAAGTTATTGTACTTTAAGTAAAAATAAAAGAGACAAAATATCAATCCCAGTTTTGGATTACTTTAATTAACAAACAAAAAAATGCATATAGCAGAGGATAGTTTCAATCTGCCTACCTCTGGGTTATGGGCCCAGCATGCTTCCATTGCTGTACTCTGCTGCACATGTAAGTGCAAGAGATCCTGAAGCACTCACTCATCATGGGAAAGTACCAATGTGTTTCTTCGTTGGTTGATAGAAGGAACATCTTACAAAAACTCTCCAGATTATTGACTTTATTAATTTTTTCTAGGAAACGTTTTAGATGAATGCTTATTAGCCTTTGTCAGTATGTACTTTTGCAAAGTGTCTCTGTGGCGCAATCAGTTAGTATGTACGGCTATTAACCAAAAGGTTGGTGGTTCAATCCCACCCAGGGACCTAATTGACCTTGTTATCAGATTTTGGTGATCTTTAAGTAGACAAGTCAAAATTTCAAACCCCCTGTTATGGTGTAGGGTACCTGGCCTTCTCTGATGTAATCAGAGTTAGATTTGATTCAGTGATTTTATAAAAACAGCTAGGAAGCACAATTTAGCAGTGGGTTGCAGAGAAAAAAAATATGCTGGCAGAAAAATCCAATTGAGTGATTAAACAGCTCTTTATTTTCTGGCTTTATTTTTATGCTAACAAATTTGTTCTCTGAAAGGTGTCCACAAAGCCAAGTCTCTGATTAACACCTTTGTAAGGATGGTTTTTCACCTATTACTAAATTAAACTTGCTTCATTGGAAAGGCAGCAAGATGCATCCTCATTTCAATGTCTACTGAAATAATACAGGTTGACACCAGGAAACATTAACGCCACTGCATCCTTGCTGCTTTCTCATGTGGAAGTCTGTTTAATGTGAAAACAAGGTGATATCTAATTAGCACACAGGTAAGGAATTAAGAAAATCTTTATTTAAGGGTGAAGATGTTTCTCACAAAATCGTTGCCCCAATGCATCATTGAAATTCAAGCTGGAAAGATGATTTTAATATATCACTTGTACATTTTGTATTGCTCTTCTGGTGACAATGTAGTTTGTTTTTGTCAATTACCATTTTAATAATAGGGTAAAGAAAATTAAGTGGATTTTTGAAAGAAAACAATACTGTCAATATACTATTAAAACAAATTAAAATGGTAAAAGTTATTGTACTTTAAGTAAAAATAAAAGAGCCAAAATATCAATCCCAGTTTTGGATTACTTTAATTAACAAACAAAAAAATGCATATAGCAGAGGATAGTTTCAATCTGCCTACCTCTGGGTTATGGGCCCAGCATGCTTCCATTGCTGTACTCTGCTGCACATGTAAGTGCAAGAGATCCTGAAGCACTCACTCATCATGGGAAAGTACCAATGTGTTTATTCGTTGGTTGATGGAAGAAACATCTTACAAAAACTCTCCAGATTATTGATTTTTTAATGTTTTTCTAGGAAATGTTCTAGATGTATGCTTATTAGCCTTTGTCAGTATGTACTTTTCGCAAAGTGTCTCTGTGGCGCAATCGGTTAGTGTGTTCGGCTATTAACCAAAAGGTTGGTGGTTCAATCCCACCCAGGGACGTAATTGACCTTGTGATCAGATTTTGGTGATATTTAAGTAGACAAGTCAAAATTTCAAACCCCCTCTTATTGTGTAGGGTACCTGGCCTTCTCTGATGTAATCAGAGTTAGATTTGATTCAGTGATTTTATAAAAAACAGCTAGGAAGCACAATTTAGCAGTGGGTTGCAGAGAAAAAAAATATGCTGGCAGAAAAATCCAATTGAGTGATTAAACAGCTCTTCATTTTCTGGCTTTATTTTTATGCTAACAAATTTGTTCTCTGAAAAGTGTCCACAAAGCCAAGTCTCTGATTAACACCTTTGTAAGGATGGTTTTTCACCTATTACTAAATTAAACTTGCTTCATTGGAAAGGCAGCAAGATGCATCCTCATTTCAATGTCTACTGAAATAATACAAGTTGACACCAGGAAACATTAACGCCACTGCATCCTTGCTGCTTTCTCATGTGGAAGTCTGTTTAATGTAAAAAAAACAAGGTGATATCTAATTAGCACACAGGCAAGGAATTAAGAAAATCTTTATTTAAGGGTGAAGATGTTTCTCACAAAATTGTTGACCCAATGCATCATTGAAATTCAAGCTGGAAAGATGAATTTAATATATCACTTGTACATTTTGTATTGCTCTTCTGGTGACAATGTAGTTTGTTTTTGTCAATTACCATTTTAATAATAGGGTAAAGAAAATGAAGTGGATTTTTGAAAGAAAACAATACTGTCAATATACAATTAAAACAAATTAAAATGGTAAAAGTTATTGTACTTTAAGTAAAAATAAAAGAGCCAAAATATCAATCCCAGTTTTGGATTACTTTAATTAACAAACAAAAAAATGCATATAGCAGAGGATAGTTTCAATCTGCCTACCTCTGGGTTATGGGCCCAGCATGCTTCCATTGCTGTACTCTGCTGCACATGTAAGTGCAAGAGATCCTGAAGCACTCACTCATCATGGGAAAGTACCAATGTGTTTCTTCGTTGGTTGATAGAAGAAACATCTTACAAAAACTCTCCAGATTATTGACTTTATTAATTTTTTCTAGGAAACGTTTTAGATGAATGCTTATTAGCCTTTGTCAGTATGTACTTTTGCAAAGTGTCTCTGTGGCGCAATCAGTTAGTATGTACGGCTATTAACCAAAAGGTTGGTGGTTCAATCCCACCCAGGGACCTAATTGACCTTGTTATCAGATTTTGGTGATCTTTAAGTAGACAAGTCAAAATTTCAAACCCCCTGTTATGGTGTAGGGTACCTGGCCTTCTCTGATGTAATCAGAGTTAGATTTGATTCAGTGATTTTATAAAAACAGCTAGGAAGCACAATTTAGCAGTGGGTTGCAGAGAAAAAAAATATGCTGGCAGAAAAATCCAATTGAGTGATTAAACAGCTCTTTATTTTCTGGCTTTATTTTTATGCTAACAAATTTGTTCTCTGAAAGGTGTCCACAAAGCCAAGTCTCTGATTAACACCTTTGTAAGGATGGTTTTTCACCTATTACTAAATTAAACTTGCTTCATTGGAAAGGCAGCAAGATGCATCCTCATTTCAATGTCTACTGAAATAATACAGGTTGACAGCAGGAAACATTAACGCCACTGCATCCTTGCTGCTTTCTCATGTGGAAGTCTGTTTAATGTGAAAACAAGGTGATATCTAATTAGCACACAGGTAAGGAATTAAGAAAATCTTTATTTAAGGGTGAAGATGTTTCTCACAAAATCGTTGCCCCAATGCATCATTGAAATTCAAGCTGGAAAGATGATTTTAATATATCACTTGTACATTTTGTATTGCTCTTCTGGTGACAATGTAGTTTGTTTTTGTCAATTACCATTTTAATAATAGGGTAAAGAAAATGAAGTGGATTTTTGAAAGAAAACAATACTGTCAATATACTATTAAAACAAATTAAAATGGTAAAAGTTATTGTACTTTAAGTAAAAATAAAAGAGCCAAAATATCAATCCCAGTTTTGGATTACTTTAATTAACAAACAAAAAAATGCATATAGCAGAGGATAGTTTCAATCTGCCTACCTCTGGGTTATGGGCCCAGCATGCTTCCATTGCTGTACTCTGCTGCACATGTAAGTGCAAGAGATCCTGAAGCACTCACTCATCATGGGAAAGTACCAATGTGTTTCTTCGTTGGTTGATAGAAGAAACATCTTACAAAAACTCTCCAGATTATTGACTTTATTAAGTTTTTCTAGGAAACGTTTTAGATGAATGCTTATTAGCCTTTGTCAGTATGTACTTTTGCAAAGTGTCTCTGTGGCGCAATCAGTTAGTGTGTACGGCTATTAACCAAAAGGTTGGTGGTTCAATCCCACCCAGGGACGTAATTGACCTTGTTATCAGATTTTGGTGATCTTTAAGTAGACAAGTCAAATTTTATACCCCCTGTTATGGTGTAGGGTACCTGGCCTTCTCTGATGTAATCAGAGTTAGATTTGATACAGTGATTTTATAAAAACATCTAGGAAGCACTATTTAGCAGTGGGTTGCAGAGAAAAAGAAATATGCTGGCAGAAAAATCCAATTGAGTGATTAAACAGCTCTTCATTTTCTGGCTTTATTTTTATGCTAACAAATTTGTTCTCTGAAAAGTGTCCACAAAGCAAAGTCTCTGATTAACACCTTTGTAGGGATGGTTTTTCACCTATTACTAAATTAAACTTGCTTCATTGGAAAGGCAGCAAGATGCATCCTCATTTCAATGTCTACTGAAATAATACAGGTTGACACCAGGAAACATTAACGCCACTGCATCCTTGCTGCTTTCTCATGTGGAAGTCTGTTTAATGTGAAAACAAGGTGATATCTAATTAGCACACAGGTAAGGAATTAAGAAAATCTTTATTTAAGGGTGAAGATGTTTCTCACAAAATCGTTGCCCCAATGCATCATTGAAATTCAAGCTGGAAAGATGATTTTAATATATCACTTGTACATTTTGTATTGCTCTTCTGGTGACAATGTAGTTTGTTTTTGTCAATTACCATTTTAATAATAGGGTAAAGAAAATGAAGTGGATTTTTGAAAGAAAACAATACTGTCAATATACTATTAAAACAAATTAAAATGGTAAAAGTTATTGTACTTTAAGTAAAAATAAAAGAGCAAAAATATCAATCCCAGTTTTGGATTACTTTAATTAACAAAAAAAATGCATATAGCAAAGGATAGTTTCAATCTGCCTATCTCTGGGTTATGGGCCCAGCATGCTTCCATTGCAGTACTCTGCTGCACATGTAAGTGCAAGAGATCCTGAAGCACTCACTCATCATGGGAAAGTACCAATGTGTTTCTTCATTGGTTGATGGAAAAAACATCTTACAAAAACTCTCCAGATTATTGACTTTTTAAAGTTTTTCTAGGAAACGTTCTTGATGAATGCTTATTAGCCTTTGTCAGTATGTACTTTTTGCAAAGTGTCTCTGTGGTGCAATTGGTTAGTGTGTAAGGCTATTAACCAAAAGGTTGGTGGTTCAATCCCACCCAGGAACGTATTTGACCTTGTGATCAGATTTTGGTGATATTTAAGTAGACAAGTCAAAATTTCAAACCCCCTCTTATTGTGTAGGGTACCTGGCCTTCTCTGATGTAATCAGAGTTAGATTTGATTCAGTGATTTTATAAAAAAACAGCTAGGAAGCACAATTTAGCAGTGGGTTGCAGAGAAAAAAAATATGCTGGCAAAAAAAATCCAATTGAGTGATTAAACAGCTCTTCATTTTCTGGCTTTATTTTTATGCTAACAAATTTGTTCTCTGAAAAGTGTCCACAAAGCCAAGTCTCTGATTAACACCTTTGTAGGGATGGTTTTTCACCTATTACTAAATTAAACTTGCTTCATTGGAAAGGCAGCAAGATGCATCCTCATTTCAATGTCTACTGAAATAATACAAGTTGACACCAGGAAACATTAACGCCACTGCATCCTTGCTGCTTTCTCATGTGGAAGTCTGTTTAATGCGAAAACAAGGTGATATCTAATTAGCACACAGGTAAGGAATTAAGAAAATCTTTATTTAAGGGTGAAGATGTTTCTCACAAAATCGTTGCCCCAATGCATCATTGAAATTCAAGCTGGAAAGATGATTTTAATATATCACTTGTACATTTTGTATTGCTCTTCTGGTGACAATGTAGTTTGTTTTTGTCAATTACCATTTTAATAATAGGGTAAAGAAAATTAAGTGGATTTTTGAAAGAAAACAATACTGTCAATATACTATTAAAACAAATTAAAATGGTAAAAGTTATTGTACTTTAAGTAAAAATAAAAGAGACAAAATATCAATCCCAGTTTTGGATTACTTTAATTAACAAAAAAAAAATGCATATAGCAGAGGATAGTTTCAATCTGCCTACCTCTGGGTTATGGGCCCAGCATGCTTCCATTGCAGTACTCTGCTGCACATGTAAGTGCAAGAGATCCTGAAGCACTCACTCATCATGGGAAAGTACCAATGTGTTTCTTCGTTGGTTGATGGAAGAAACATCTTACAAAAACTCTCCAGATTATTGACTTTTTAAAGTTTTTCTAGGAAACGTTTTAGATGAATGCTTATTAGCCCTTGTCAGTATATACTTTTGCAATGTGTCTCTGTGGCGCAATCAGTTAGTGTGTACGGCTATTAACCAAAAGGTTGGTGGTTCAATCCCACCCAGGTACGTAATTGACATTGTTATCAGATTTTGGTGATCTTTAAGTAGACAAGTCAAAATTTCAAACCCCCTGTTATGGTGTAGGGTACCTGGCCTTCTCTGATGTAATCAGAGTTAGATTTGATTCAGTGATTTTATAAAAACAGCTAGGAAGCACAATTTAGCAGTGGGTTGCAGAGAAAAAGAAATATGCTGGCAGAAAAATCCAATTGAGTGATTAAACAGCTCTTCATTTTCTGGCTTTATTTTTATGCTAACAAATTTGTTCTCTGAAAAGTGTCCACAAAGCCAAGTCTCTGATTAACACCTTTGTAGGGATGATTTTTCACCTATTACTAAATTAAACTTGCTTCATTGGAAAGGCAGCAAGATGCATCCTCATTTCAATGTCTACTGAAATAATACAGGTTGAAACCAGGAAACATTAACGCCACTGCATCCTTGCTGCTTTCTCATGTGGAAGTCTGTTTAATGTGAAAACAAGGTGATATCTAATTAGCACACAGGTAAGGAATTACGAAAATCTTTATTTAAGGGTGAAGATGTTTCTCACAAAATTGTTGCCCCAATGCATCATTGAAATTCAAGCTGGAAAGATGATTTTAATATATCACTTGTACATTTTGTATTGCTCTTCTGGTGACAATGTAGTTTTTTTTGTCAATTACCATTTTAATAATAGGGTAAAGAAAATTAAGTGGATTTTTGAAAGAAAACTATACTGTCAATATACTATTAAAACAAATTAAAATGGTAAAAGTTATTGTACTTTAAGTAAAAATAAAAGAGCAAAAATATCAATCCCAGTTTTGATTACTTAAATTAACAAAAAAAAAATGCATATAGCAAAGGATAGTTTCAATCTGCCTACCTCTGGGTTATGGGTCCAGCATGCTTCCATTGCAGTACTCTGCTGCACATGTAAGTGCAAGAGATCCTGAAGCACTCACTCATCATGGGAAAGTACCAATGTGTTTATTCGTTGGTTGATGGAAGAAACATCTTACAAAAACTCTCCAGATTATTGATTTTTTAATGTTTTTCTTGGAAATGTTCTAGATGTATGCTTATTAGCCTTTGTCAGTATGTACTTTTTGCAAAGTGTCTCTGTGGCGCAATCGGTTAGTGTGTTCGGCTATTAACCAAAAGGTTGGTGGTTCAATCCCACCCAGGGACGTAATTGACCTTGTGATCAGATTTTGGTGATATTTAAGTAGACAAGTCAAAATTTCAAGCCCCCTCTTATTGTGTAGGGTAACTGGCCTTCTCTGATGTAATCAGAGTTAGATTTGATTCAGTGATTTTATTAAAAACAGCTAGGAAGCACAATTTAGCAGTGGGTTGCAGAGAAAAAAAATATGCTGGCAGAAAAATCCAATTGAGTGATTAAACAGCTCTTCATTTTCTGGCTTTATTTTTATGCTAACAAATTTGTTCTCTGAAAAGTGTCCACAAAGCCAAGTCTCTGATTAACACCTTTGTAAGGATGGTTTTTCACCTATTACTAAATTAAACTTGCTTCATTGGAAAGGCAGCAAGATGCATCCTCATTTCAATGTCTACTGAAATAATACAAGTTGACACCAGGAAACATTAACGCCACTGCATCCTTGCTGCTTTCTCATGTGGAAGTCTGTTTAATGTGAAAACAAGGTGATATCTAATTAGCACACAGGTAAGGAATTAAGAAAATCTTTATTTAAGGGTGAAGATGTTTCTCACAAAATTGTTGACCCAATGCATCATTGAAATTCAAGCTGGAAAGATGAATTTAATATATCACTTGTACATTTTGTATTGCTCTTCTGGTGACAATGTAGTTTGTTTTTGTCAATTACCATTTTAATAATAGGGTAAAGAAAATGAAGTGGATTTTTGAAAGAAAACAATACTGTCAATATACTATTAAAACAAATTAAAATGGTAAAAGTTATTGTACTTTAAGTAAAAATAAAAGAGACAAAATATCAATCCCAGTTTTGGATTACTTTAATTAACAAACAAAAAAATGCATATAGCAGAGGATAGTTTCAATCTGCCTACCTCTGGGTTATGGGCCCAGCATGCTTCCATTGCTGTACTCTGCTGCACATGTAAGTGCAAGAGATCCTGAAGCACTCACTCATCATGGGAAAGTACCAATGTGTTTCTTCGTTGGTTGATAGAAGAAACATCTTACAAAAACTCTCCAGATTATTGACTTTATTAATTTTTTCTAGGAAACGTTTTAGATGAATGCTTATTAGCCTTTGTCAGTATGTACTTTTGCAAAGTGTCTCTGTGGCGCAATCAGTTAGTATGTACGGCTATTAACCAAAAGGTTGGTGGTTCAATCCCACCCAGGGACCTAATTGACCTTGTTATCAGATTTTGGTGATCTTTAAGTAGACAAGTCAAAATTTCAAACCCCCTGTTATGGTGTAGGGTACCTGGCCTTCTCTGATGTAATCAGAGTTAGATTTGATTCAGTGATTTTATAAAAACAGCTAGGAAGCACAATTTAGCAGTGGGTTGCAGAGAAAAAAAATATGCTGGCAGAAAAATCCAATTGAGTGATTAAACAGCTCTTTATTTTCTGGCTTTATTTTTATGCTAACAAATTTGTTCTCTGAAAGGTGTCCACAAAGCCAAGTCTCTGATTAACACCTTTGTAAGGATGGTTTTTCACCTATTACTAAATTAAACTTGCTTCATTGGAAAGGCAGCAAGATGCATCCTCATTTCAATGTCTACTGAAATTATACAGGTTGACACCAGGAAACATTAACGCCACTGCATCCTTGCTGCTTTCTCATGTGGAAGTCTGTTTAATGTGAAAACAAGGTGATATCTAATTAGCACACAGGTAAGGAATTAAGAAAATCTTTATTTAAGGGTGAAGATGTTTCTCACAAAATCGTTGCCCCAATGCATCATTGAAATTCAAGCTGGAAAGATGATTTTAATATATCACTTGTACATTTTGTATTGCTCTTCTGGTGACAATGTAGTTTGTTTTTGTCAATTACCATTTTAATAATAGGGTAAAGAAAATGAAGTGGATTTTTGAAAGAAAACAATACTGTCAATATACTATTAAAACAAATTAAAATGGTAAAAGTTATTGTACTTTAAGTAAAAATAAAAGAGCCAAAATATCAATCCCAGTTTTGGATTACTTTAATTAACAAACAAAAAAATGCATATAGCAGAGGATAGTTTCAATCTGCCTACCTCTGGGTTATGGGCCCAGCATGCTTCCATTGCTGTACTCTGCTGCACATGTAAGTGCAAGAGATCCTGAAGCACTCACTCATCATGGGAAAGTACCAATGTGTTTCTTCGTTGGTTGATAGAAGAAACATCTTACAAAAACGCTCCAGATTATTGACTTTTTTAAGTTTTTCTAGGAAACGTTTTAGATGAATGCTTATTAGCATTTGTCAGTATGTACTTTTGCAAAGTGTCTCTGTGGCGCAATCAGTTAGTGTGTACGGCTGTTAACCAAAAGGTTGGTGGTTCAATCCCACCCAGGGACGTAATTGACCTTGTTATCAGATTTTGGTGATCTTTAAGTAGACAAGTCAAATTTCATACCCCCTGTTATGTTGTAGGGTACCTGGCCTTCTCTGATGTAATCAGAGTTAGATTTGATTCAGTGATTTTATAAAAACATCTAGGAAGCACAATTTAGCAGTGGGTTGCAGAGAAAAAGAAATATGCTGGCAAAAAAATCAAATTGCGTGATTAAACAGCTCTTCATTTTCTGGCTTTATTTTTATGCTAACAAATTTGTTCTCTGAAAAGTGTCCACAAAGCCAAGTCTCTGATTAACACCTTTGTAGGGATGGTTTTTCACCTATTACTAAATTAAACTTGCTTCATTGGAAAGGCAGCAAGATGTATCCTCATTTCAATGTCTACTGAAATAATACAGGTTGACACCAGGAAACATTAACGCCACTGCATCCTTGCTGCTTTCTCATGTGGAAGTCTGTTTAATGCGAAAACAAGGTGATATCTAATTAGCACACAGGTAAGGAATTAAGAAAATCTTTATTTAAGGGTGAAGATGTTTCTCACAAAATCGTTGCCCCAATGCATCATTGAAATTCAAGCTGGAAAGATGATTTTAATATATCACTTGTACATTTTGTATTGCTCTTCTGGTGACAATGTAGTTTGTTTTTGTCAATTACCATTTTAATAATAGGGTAAAGAAAATTAAGTGGATTTTTGAAAGAAAACAATACTGTCAATATACTATTAAAACAAATTAAAATGGTAAAAGTTATTGTACTTTAAGTAAAAATAAAAGAGACAAAATATCAATCCCAGTTTTGGATTACTTTAATTAACAAAAAAAAAATGCATATAGCAGAGGATAGTTTCAATCTGCCTACCTCTGGGTTATGGGCCCAGCATGCTTCCATTGCAGTACTCTGCTGCACATGTAAGTGTAAGAGATCCTGAAGCACTCACTCATCATGGGAAAGTACCAATGTGTTTCTTCGTTGGTTGATAGAAGAAACATCTTACAAAAACTCTCCAGATTATTGACTTTATTAATTTTTTCTAGGAAACGTTTTAGATGAATGCTTATTAGCCTTTGTCAGTATGTACTTTTGCAAAGTGTGTCTGTGGCGCAATCAGTTAGTATGTACGGCTATTAACCAAAAGGTTGGTGGTTCAATCCCACCCAGGGACCTAATTGACCTTGTTATCAGATTTTGGTGATCTTTAAGTAGACAAGTCAAAATTTCAAACCCCCTGTTATGGTGTAGGGTACCTGGCCTTCTCTGATGTAATCAGAGTTAGATTTGATTCAGTGATTTTATAAAAACAGCTAGGAAGCACAATTTAGCAGTGGGTTGCAGAGAAAAAAAATATGCTGGCAGAAAAATCCAATTGAGTGATTAAACAGCTCTTTATTTTCTGGCTTTATTTTTATGCTAACAAATTTGTTCTCTGAAAGGTGTCCACAAAGCCAAGTCTCTGATTAACACCTTTGTAAGGATGGTTTTTCACCTATTACTAAATTAAACTTGCTTCATTGGAAAGGCAGCAAGATGCATCCTCATTTCAATATCTACTGAAATTATACAGGTTGACACCAGGAAACATTAACGCCACTGCATCCTTGCTGCTTTCTCATGTGGAAGTCTGTTTAATGTGAAAACAAGGTGATATCTAATTAGCACACAGGTAAGGAATTAAGAAAATCTTTATTTAAGGGTGAAGATGTTTCTCACAAAATCGTTGCCCCAATGCATCATTGAAATTCAAGCTGGAAAGATGATTTTAATATATCACTTGTACATTTTGTATTGCTCTTCTGGTGACAATGTAGTTTGTTTTTGTCAATTACCATTTTAATAATAGGGTAAAGAAAATGAAGTGGATTTTTGAAAGAAAACAATACTGTCAATATACTATTAAAACAAATTAAAATGGTAAAAGTTATTGTACTTTAAGTAAAAATAAAAGAGCCAAAATATCAATCCCAGTTTTGGATTACTTTAATTAACAAACAAAAAAATGCATATAGCAGAGGATAGTTTCAATCTGCCTACCTCTGGGTTATGGGCCCAGCATGCTTCCATTGCTGTACTCTGCTGCACATGTAAGTGCAAGAGATCCTGAAGCACTCACTCATCATGGGAAAGTACCAATGTGTTTCTTCGTTGGTTGATAGAAGAAACATCTTACAAAAACGCTCCAGATTATTGACTTTTTTAAGTTTTTCTAGGAAACGTTTTAGATGAATGCTTATTAGCATTTGTCAGTATGTACTTTTGCAAAGTGTCTCTGTGGCGCAATCAGTTAGTGTGTACGGCTATTAACCAAAAGGTTGGTGGTTCAATCCCACCCAGGGACGTAATTGACCTTGTTATCAGATTTTGGTGATCTTTAAGTAGACAAGTCAAATTTCATACCCCCTGTTATGTTGTAGGGTACCTGGCCTTCTCTGATGTAATCAGAGTTAGATTTGATTCAGTGATTTTATAAAAACATCTAGGAAGCACAATTTAGCAGTGGGTTGCAGAGAAAAAGAAATATGCTGGCAAAAAAATCAAATTGCGTGATTAAACAGCTCTTCATTTTCTGGCTTTATTTTTATGCTAACAAATTTGTTCTCTGAAAAGTGTCCACAAAGCCAAGTCTCTGATTAACACCTTTGTAGGGATGGTTTTTCACCTATTACTAAATTAAACTTGCTTCATTGGAAAGGCAGCAAGATGTATCCTCATTTCAATGTCTACTGAAATAATACAGGTTGACACCAGGAAACATTAACGCCACTGCATCCTTGCTGCTTTCTCATGTGGAAGTCTGTTTAATGCGAAAACAAGGTGATATCTAATTAGCACACAGGTAAGGAATTAAGAAAATCTTTATTTAAGGGTGAAGATGTTTCTCACAAAATCGTTGCCCCAATGCATCATTGAAATTCAAGCTGGAAAGATGATTTTAATATATCACTTGTACATTTTGTATTGCTCTTCTGGTGACAATGTAGTTTGTTTTTGTCAATTACCATTTTAATAATAGGGTAAAGAAAATTAAGTGGATTTTTGAAAGAAAACAATACTGTCAATATACTATTAAAACAAATTAAAATGGTAAAAGTTATTGTACTTTAAGTAAAAATAAAAGAGACAAAATATCAATCCCAGTTTTGGATTACTTTAATTAACAAAAAAAAAATGCATATAGCAGAGGATAGTTTCAATCTGCCTACCTCTGGGTTATGGGCCCAGCATGCTTCCATTGCAGTACTCTGCTGCACATGTAAGTGTAAGAGATCCTGAAGCACTCACTCATCATGGGAAAGTACCAATGTGTTTCTTCGTTGGTTGATGGAAGAAACATCTTACAAAAACTCTCCAGATTATTGACTTTTTAAAGTTTTTCTAGGAAACGTTTTAGATGAATGCTTATTAGCCCTTGTCAGTATATACTTTTGCAATGTGTCTCTGTGGCGCAATCAGTTAGTGTGTACGGCTATTAACCAAAAGGTTGGTGGTTCAATCCCACCCAGGTACGTAATTGACATTGTTATCAGATTTTGGTGATCTTTAAGTAGACAAGTCAAAATTTCAAACCCCCTGTTATGGTGTAGGGTACCTGGCCTTCTCTGATGTAATCAGAGTTAGATTTGATTCAGTGATTTTATAAAAACAGCTAGGAAGCACAATTTAGCAGTGGGTTGCAGAGAAAAAGAAATATGCTGGCAGAAAAATCCAATTGAGTGATTAAACAGCTCTTCATTTTCTGGCTTTATTTTTATGCTAACAAATTTGTTCTCTGAAAAGTGTCCACAAAGCAAAGTCTCTGATTAACACCTTTGTAGGGATGGTTTTTCACCTATTACTAAATTAAACTTGCTTCATTGGAAAGGCAGCAAGATGCATCCTCATTTCAATGTCTACTGAAATAATACAGGTTGACACCAGGAAACATTAACGCCACTGCATCCTTGCTGCTTTCTCATGTGGAAGTCTGTTTAATGTGAAAACAAGGTGATATCTAATTAGCACACAGGTAAGGAATTAAGAAAATCTTTATTTAAGGGTGAAGATGTTTCTCACAAAATCGTTGCCCCAATGCATCATTGAAATTCAAGCTGGAAAGATGATTTTAATATATCACTTGTACATTTTGTATTGCTCTTCTGGTGACAATGTAGTTTGTTTTTGTCAATTACCATTTTAATAATAGGGTAAAGAAAATGAAGTGGATTTTTGAAAGAAAACAATACTGTCAATATACTATTAAAACAAATTAAAATGGTAAAAGTTATTGTACTTTAAGTAAAAATAAAAGAGCCAAAATATCAATCCCAGTTTTGGATTACTTTAATTAACAAAAAAAAATGCATATAGCAGAGGATAGTTTCAATCTGCCTACCTCTGGGTTATGGGCCCAGCATGCTTCCATTGCTGTACTCTGCTGCACATGTAAGTGCAAGAGATCCTGAAGCACTCACTCATCATGGGAAAGTATCAATGTGTTTCTTCGTTGGTTGATAGAAGAAACATCTTACAAAAACTCTCCAGATTATTGACTTTTTTAAGTTTTTCTAGGAAACGTTTTAGATGAATGCTTATTAGCATTTGTCAGTATGTACTTTTGCAAAGTGTCTCTGTGGCGCAATCAGTTAGTGTGTACGGCTATTAACCAAAAGGTTGGTGGTTCAATCCCACCCAGGGACGTAATTGACCTTGTTATCAGATTTTGGTGATCTTTAAGTAGACAAGTCAAATGTCATACCCCCTCTTATTGTGTAGGGTACCTGGCCTTCTCTGATGTAATCAGAGTTAGATTTGATTCAATGATTTTCTAAAAACATCTAGGAAGCACAATTTAGCAGTGGGTTGCAGAGAAAAAGAAATATGCTGGCAAAAAAATCAAATTGCGTGATTAAACAGCTCTTCATTTTCTGGCTTTATTTTTATGCTAACAAATTTGTTCTCTGAAAAGTGTCCACAAAGCCAAGTCTCTGATTAACACCTTTGTAGGGATGATTTTTCACCTATTACTAAATTAAACTTGCTTCATTGGAAAGGCAGCAAGATGCATCCTCATTTCAATGTCTACTGAAATAATACAGGTTGAAACCAGGAAACATTAACGCCACTGCATCCTTGCTGCTTTCTCATGTGGAAGTCTGTTTAATGTGAAAACAAGGTGATATCTAATTAGCACACAGGTAAGGAATTACGAAAATCTTTATTTAAGGGTGAAGATGTTTCTCACAAAATTGTTGCCCCAATGCATCATTGAAATTCAAGCTGGAAAGATGATTTTAATATATCACTTGTACATTTTGTATTGCTCTTCTGGTGACAATGTAGTTTTTTTTGTCAATTACCATTTTAATAATAGGGTAAAGAAAATTAAGTGGATTTTTGAAAGAAAACTATACTGTCAATATACTATTAAAACAAATTAAAATGGTAAAAGTTATTGTACTTTAAGTAAAAATAAAAGAGCAAAAATATCAATCCCAGTTTTGATTACTTAAATTAACAAAAAAAAATGCATATAGCAAAGGATAGTTTCAATCTGCCTACCTCTGGGTTATGGGTCCAGCATGCTTCCATTGCAGTACTCTGCTGCACATGTAAGTGCAAGAGATCCTGAAGCACTCACTCATCATGGGAAAGTACCAATGTGTTTATTCGTTGGTTGATGGAAGAAACATCTTACAAAAACTCTCCAGATTATTGATTTTTTAATGTTTTTCTTGGAAATGTTCTAGATGTATGCTTATTAGCCTTTGTCAGTATGTACTTTTTGCAAAGTGTCTCTGTGGCGCAATCGGTTAGTGTGTTCGGCTATTAACCAAAAGGTTGGTGGTTCAATCCCACCCAGGGACGTAATTGACCTTGTGATCAGATTTTGGTGATATTTAAGTAGACAAGTCAAAATTTCAAGCCCCCTCTTATTGTGTAGGGTACCTGGCCTTCTCTGATGTAATCAGAGTTAGATTTGATTCAGTGATTTTATTAAAAACAGCTAGGAAGCACAATTTAGCAGTGGGTTGCAGAGAAAAAAAATATGCTGGCAGAAAAATCCAATTGAGTGATTAAACAGCTCTTCATTTTCTGGCTTTATTTTTATGCTAACAAATTTGTTCTCTGAAAAGTGTCCACAAAGCCAAGTCTCTGATTAACACCTTTGTAAGGATGGTTTTTCACCTATTACTAAATTAAACTTGCTTCATTGGAAAGGCAGCAAGATGCATCCTCATTTCAATGTCTACTGAAATAATACAAGTTGACACCAGGAAACATTAACGCCACTGCATCCTTGCTGCTTTCTCATGTGGAAGTCTGTTTAATGTGAAAACAAGGTGATATCTAATTAGCACACAGGTAAGGAATTAAGAAAATCTTTATTTAAGGGTGAAGATGTTTCTCACAAAATTGTTGACCCAATGCATCATTGAAATTCAAGCTGGAAAGATGAATTTAATATATCACTTGTACATTTTGTATTGCTCTTCTGGTGACAATGTAGTTTGTTTTTGTCAATTACCATTTTAATAATAGGGTAAAGAAAATGAAGTGGATTTTTGAAAGAAAACAATACTGTCAATATACTATTAAAACAAATTAAAATGGTAAAAGTTATTGTACTTTAAGTAAAAATAAAAGAGACAAAATATCAATCCCAGTTTTGGATTACTTTAATTAACAAACAAAAAAATGCATATAGCAGAGGATAGTTTCAATCTGCCTACCTCTGGGTTATGGGCCCAGCATGCTTCCATTGCTGTACTCTGCTGCACATGTAAGTGCAAGAGATCCTGAAGCACTCACTCATCATGGGAAAGTACCAATGTGTTTCTTCGTTGGTTGATAGAAGAAACATCTTACAAAAACTCTCCAGATTATTGACTTTATTAATTTTTTCTAGGAAACGTTTTAGATGAATGCTTATTAGCCTTTGTCAGTATGTACTTTTGCAAAGTGTCTCTGTGGCGCAATCAGTTAGTATGTACGGCTATTAACCAAAAGGTTGGTGGTTCAATCCCACCCAGGGACCTAATTGACCTTGTTATCAGATTTTGGTGATCTTTAAGTAGACAAGTCAAAATTTCAAACCCCCTGTTATGGTGTAGGGTACCTGGCCTTCTCTGATGTAATCAGAGTTAGATTTGATTCAGTGATTTTATAAAAACAGCTAGGAAGCACAATTTAGCAGTGGGTTGCAGAGAAAAAAAATATGCTGGCAGAAAAATCCAATTGAGTGATTAAACAGCTCTTTATTTTCTGGCTTTATTTTTATGCTAACAAATTTGTTCTCTGAAAGGTGTCCACAAAGCCAAGTCTCTGATTAACACCTTTGTAAGGATGGTTTTTCACCTATTACTAAATTAAACTTGCTTCATTGGAAAGGCAGCAAGATGCATCCTCATTTCAATGTCTACTGAAATTATACAGGTTGACACCAGGAAACATTAACGCCACTGCATCCTTGCTGCTTTCTCATGTGGAAGTCTGTTTAATGTGAAAACAAGGTGATATCTAATTAGCACACAGGTAAGGAATTAAGAAAATCTTTATTTAAGGGTGAAGATGTTTCTCACAAAATCGTTGCCCCAATGCATCATTGAAATTCAAGCTGGAAAGATGATTTTAATATATCACTTGTACATTTTGTATTGCTCTTCTGGTGACAATGTAGTTTGTTTTTGTCAATTACCATTTTAATAATAGGGTAAAGAAAATGAAGTGGATTTTTGAAAGAAAACAATACTGTCAATATACTATTAAAACAAATTAAAATGGTAAAAGTTATTGTACTTTAAGTAAAAATAAAAGAGACAAAATATCAATCCCAGTTTTGGATTACTTTAATTAACAAACAAAAAAATGCATATAGCAGAGGATAGTTTCAATCTGCCTACCTCTGGGTTATGGGCCCAGCATGCTTCCATTGCTGTACTCTGCTGCACATGTAAGTGCAAGAGATCCTGAAGCACTCACTCATCATGGGAAAGTACCAATGTGTTTCTTCGTTGGTTGATAGAAGAAACATCTTACAAAAACTCTCCAGATTATTGACTTTATTAAGTTTTTCTTGGAAACGTTTTAGATGAATGCTTATTAGCCTTTGTCAGTATGTACTTTTGCAAAGTGTCTCTGTGGCGCAATCAGTTAGTGTGTACGGCTATTAACCAAAAGGTTGGTGGTTCAATCCCACCCAGGGACGTAATTGACCTTGTTATCAGATTTTGGTGATCTTTAAGTAGACAAGTCAAATTTCATACCCCCTGTTATGGTGTAGGGTACCTGGCCTTCTCTGATGTAATCAGAGTTAGATTTGATTCAGTGATTTTATAAAAACGTCTAGGAAGCACAATTTAGCAGTGGGTTGCAGAGAAAAAGAAATATGCTGGCAAAAAAATCAAATTGTGTGATTTAACAGCTCTTAATTTTCTTGCTTTATTTTTATGCTAACAAATTTGTTCTCTGAAAAGTGTCCACAAAGCCAAGTCTCTGATTAACACCTTTGTAGGGATGGTTTTTCACCTATTACTAAATTAAACTTGCTTCATTGGAAAGGCAGCAAGATGCATCCTCATTTCAATGTCTACTGAAATAATACAGGTTGACACCAGGAAACATTAACGCCACTGCATCCTTGCTGCTTTCTCATGTGGAAGTCTGTTTAATGTGAAAACAAGGTGATATCTAATTAGCACACAGGTAAGGAATTAAGAAAATCTTTATTTAAGGGTGAAGATGTTTCTCACAAATTTGTTGACCCAATGCATCATTGAAATTCAAGCTGGAAAGATGATTTTAATATATCACTTGTACATTTTGTATTGCTCTTCTGGTGACAATGTAGTTTGTTTTTGTCAATTACCATTTTAATAATAGGGTAAAGAAAATGAAGTGGATTTTTGAAAGAAAACAATACTGTCAATATACTATTAAAACAAATTAAAATGGTAAAAGTTATTGTACTTTAAGTAAAAATAAAAGAGACAAAATATCAATCCCAGTTTTGGATTACTTTAATTAACAAAAAAAAATGCATATAGCAGAGGATAGTTTCAATCTGCCTACCTCTGGGTTATGGGCCCAGCATGCTTCCATTGCAGTACTCTGCTGCACATGTAAGTGCAAGAGATCCTGAAGCACTCACTCATCATGGGAAAGTACCAATGTGTTTCTTCGTTGGTTGATGGAAGAAACATCTTACAAAAACTCTCCAGATTATTGACTTTTTAAAGTTTTTCTAGGAAACGTTCTTGATGAATGCTTATTAGCCTTTGTCAGTATGTACTTTTTGCAAAGTGTCTCTGTGGTGCAATTGGTTAGTGTGTAAGGCTATTAACCAAAAGGTTGGTGGTTCAATCCCACCCAGGAACGTATTTGACCTTGTGATCAGATTTTGGTGATATTTAAGTAGACAAGTCAAAATTTCAAACCCCCTCTTATTGTGTAGGGTACCTGGCCTTCTCTGATGTAATCAGAGTTAGATTTGATTCAGTGATTTTATAAAAAAACAGCTAGGAAGCACAATTTAGCAGTGGGTTGCAGAGAAAAAAAATATGCTGGCAAAAAAAATCCAATTGAGTGATTAAACAGCTCTTCATTTTCTGGCTTTATTTTTATGCTAACAAATTTGTTCTCTGAAAAGTGTCCACAAAGCCAAGTCTCTGATTAACACCTTTGTAAGGATGGTTTTTCACCTATTACTAAATTAAACTTGCTTCATTGGAAAGGCAGCAAGATGCATCCTCATTTCAATGTCTACTGAAATAATACAGGTTGACACCAGGAAACATTAACGCCACTGCATCCTTGCTGCTTTCTCATGTGGAAGTCTGTTTAATGTGAAAACAAGGTGATATCTAATTAGCACACAGGTAAGGAATTAAGAAAATCTTTATTTAAGGGTGAAGATGTTTCTCACAAAATCGTTGCCCCAATGCATCATTGAAATTCAAGCTGGAAAGATGATTTTAATATATCACTTGTACATTTTGTATTGCTCTTCTGGTGACAATGTAGTTTGTTTTTGTCAATTACCATTTTAATAATAGGGTAAAGAAAATGAAGTGGATTTTTGAAAGAAAACAATACTGTCAATATACTATTAAAACAAATTAAAATGGTAAAAGTTATTGTACTTTAAGTAAAAATAAAAGAGCCAAAATATCAATCCCAGTTTTGGATTACTTTAATTAACAAACAAAAAAATGCATATAGCAGAGGATAGTTTCAATCTGCCTACCTCTGGGTTATGGGCCCAGCATGCTTCCATTGCTGTACTCTGCTGCACATGTAAGTGCAAGAGATCCTGAAGCACTCACTCATCATGGGAAAGTACCAATGTGTTTCTTCGTTGGTTGATAGAAGAAACATCTTACAAAAACGCTCCAGATTATTGACTTTTTTAAGTTTTTCTAGGAAACGTTTTAGATGAATGCTTATTAGCATTTGTCAGTATGTACTTTTGCAAAGTGTCTCTGTGGCGCAATCAGTTAGTGTGTACGGCTATTAACCAAAAGGTTGGTGGTTCAATCCCACCCAGGGACGTAATTGACCTTGTTATCAGATTTTGGTGATCTTTAAGTAGACAAGTCAAATTTCATACCCCCTGTTATGTTGTAGGGTACCTGGCCTTCTCTGATGTAATCAGAGTTAGATTTGATTCAGTGATTTTATAAAAACATCTAGGAAGCACAATTTAGCAGTGGGTTGCAGAGAAAAAGAAATATGCTGGCAAAAAAATCAAATTGCGTGATTAAACAGCTCTTCATTTTCTGGATTTATTTTTATGCTAACAAATTTGTTCTCTGAAAAGTGTCCACAAAGCCAAGTCTCTGATTAACACCTTTGTAGGGATGGTTTTTCACCTATTACTAAATTAAACTTGCTTCATTGGAAAGGCAGCAAGATGTATCCTCATTTCAATGTCTACTGAAATAATACAGGTTGACACCAGGAAACATTAACGCCACTGCATCCTTGCTGCTTTCTCATGTGGAAGTCTGTTTAATGCGAAAACAAGGTGATATCTAATTAGCACACAGGTAAGGAATTAAGAAAATCTTTATTTAAGGGTGAAGATGTTTCTCACAAAATCGTTGCCCCAATGCATCATTGAAATTCAAGCTGGAAAGATGATTTTAATATATCACTTGTACATTTTGTATTGCTCTTCTGGTGACAATGTAGTTTGTTTTTGTCAATTACCATTTTAATAATAGGGTAAAGAAAATTAAGTGGATTTTTGAAAGAAAACAATACTGTCAATATACTATTAAAACAAATTAAAATGGTAAAAGTTATTGTACTTTAAGTAAAAATAAAAGAGCCAAAATATCAATCCCAGTTTTGGATTACTTTAATTAACAAACAAAAAAATGCATATAGCAGAGGATAGTTTCAATCTGCCTACCTCTGGGTTATGGGCCCAGCATGCTTCCATTGCTGTACTCTGCTGCACATGTAAGTGCAAGAGATCCTGAAGCACTCACTCATCATGGGAAAGTACCAATGTGTTTCTTCGTTGGTTGATAGAAGAAACATCTTACAAAAACTCTCCAGATTATTGACTTTATTAAGTTTTTCTAGGAAACGTTTTAGATGAATGCTTATTAGCCTTTGTCAGTATGTACTTTTGCAAAGTGTCTCTGTGGCGCAATCAGTTAGTGTGTACGGCTATTAACCAAAAGGTTGGTGGTTCAATCCCACCCAGGGACGTAATTGACCTTGTTATCAGATTTTGGTGATCTTTAAGTAGACAAGTCAAATTTCATACCCCCTGTTATGGTGTAGGGTACCTGGCCTTCTCTGATGTAATCAGAGTTAGATTTGATTCAGTGATTTTATAAAAACGTCTAGGAAGCACAATTTAGCAGTGGGTTGCAGAGAAAAAGAAATATGCTGGCAAAAAAATCAAATTGTGTGATTTAACAGCTCTTAATTTTCTTGCTTTATTTTTATGCTAACAAATTTGTTCTCTGAAAAGTGTCCACAAAGCCAAGTCTCTGATTAACACCTTTGTAGGGATGGTTTTTCACCTATTACTAAATTAAACTTGCTTCATTGGAAAGGCAGCAAGATGCATCCTCATTTCAATGTCTACTGAAATAATACAGGTTGACACCAGGAAACATTAACGCCACTGCATCCTTGCTGCTTTCTCATGTGGAAGTCTGTTTAATGTGAAAACAAGGTGATATCTAATTAGCACACAGGTAAGGAATTACAAAAATCTTTATTTAAGGGTGAAGATGTTTCTCACAAAATTGTTGCCCCAATGCATCATTGAAATTCAAGCTGGAAAGATGATTTTAATATATCACTTGTACATTTTGTATTGCTCTTCTGGTGACAATGTAGTTTTTTTTGTCAATTACCATTTTAATAACAGGGTAAAGAAAATTAAGTGGATTTTTGAAAGAAAACTATACTGTCAATATACTATTAAAACAAATTAAAATGGTAAAAGTTATTGTACTTTAAGTAAAAATAAAAGAGCAAAAATATCAATCCCAGTTTTGATTACTTAAATTAACAAAAAAAATGCATATAGCAAAGGATAGTTTCAATCTGCCTACCTCTGGGTTATGGGTCCAGCATGCTTCCATTGCAGTACTCTGCTGCACATGTAAGTGCAAGAGATCCTGAAGCACTCACTCATCATGGGAAAGTACCAATGTGTTTATTCGTTGGTTGATGGAAGAAACATCTTACAAAAACTCTCCAGATTATTGATTTTTTAATGTTTTTCTAGGAAACGTTCTAGATGTATGCTTATTAGCCTTTGTCAGTATGCACTTTTTGCAAAGTGTCTCTGTGGCGCAATCGGTTAGTGTGTTCGGTTATTAACCAAAAGGTTGGTGGTTCAATCCCACCCAGGGACGTAATTAAACTTGTGGTCAGATTTTGGTGATATTTAAGTAGACAAGTCAAAATTTCAAACCCCCTCTTAGGGTGTAGGGTACATGGCCTTCTCTGATGTAATCAGAGTTAGATTTGATTCAGTGATTTTATAAAAAACAGCTAGGAAGCACAATTTAGCAGTGGGTTGCAGAGAAAAAAAATATGCTGGCAGAAAAATCCAATCGAGTGATTAAACAGCTCTTCATTTTCTGGCTTTATTTTTATGCTAACAAATTTGTTCTCTGAAAAGTGTCCACAAAGCCAAGTCTCTGATTAACACCTTTGTAAGGATGTTTTTTCACCTATTACTAAATTAAACTTGCTTCATTGGAAAGGCAGCAAGATGCATCCTCATTTCAATGTCTACTGAAATAATACAAGTTGACACCAGGAAACATTAACGCCACTGCTTCCTTGCTGCTTTCTCATGTGGAAGTCTGTTTAATGTGAAAACAAGGTGATATCTAATTAGCACACAGGTAAGGAATTAAGAAAATCTTTATTTAAGGGTGAAGATGTTTCTCACAAATTTGTTGACCCAATGCATCATTGAAATTCAAGCTGGAAAGATGATTTTAATATATCACTTGTACATTTTGTATTGCTCTTCTGGTGACAATGTAGTTTGTTTTTGTCAATTACCATTTTAATAATAGGGTAAAGAAAATGAAGTGGATTTTTGAAAGAAAACAATACTGTCAATATACTATTAAAACAAATTAAAATGGTAAAAGTTATTGTACTTTAAGTAAAAATAAAAGAGACAAAATATCAATCCCAGTTTTGGATTACTTTAATTAACAAAAAAAAATGCATATAGCAGAGGATAGTTTCAATCTGCCTACCTCTGGGTTATGGGCCCAGCATGCTTCCATTGCAGTACTCTACTGCACATGTAAGTGCAAGAGATCCTGAAGCACTCACTCATCATGGGAAAGTACCAATGTGTTTCTTCGTTGGTAGATGGAAGAAACATCTTACAAAAACTCTCCAGATTATTGACTTTTTAAAGTTTTTCTAGGAAACGTTTTAGATGAATGCTTATTAGCCTTTGTCAGTATGGACTTTTGCAAAGTGTCTCTGTGGCGCAATCAGTTAGTATGTACGGCTATTAACCAAAAGGTTGGTGGTTCAATCCCACCCAGGGACCTAATTGACCTTGTTATCAGATTTTGGTGATCTTTAAGTAGACAAGTCAAAATTTCAAACTCCCTGTTATGGTGTAGGGTACCTGGCCTTCTCTGATGTAATCAGAGTTAGATTTGATTCAGTGATTTTATAAAAACAGCTAGGAAGCACAATTTAGCAGTGGGTTGCAGAGAAAAAAAATATGCTGGCAGAAAAATCCAATTGAGTGATTAAACAGCTCTTTATTTTCTGGCTTTATTTTTATGCTAACAAATTTGTTCTCTGAAAAGTGTCCACAAAGCCAAGTCTCTGATTAACACCTTTGTAAGGATGGTTTTTCACCTATTACTAAATTAAACTTGCTTCATTGGAAAGGCAGCAAGATGCATCCTCATTTCAATGTCTACTGAAATAATACAGGTTGACACCAGGAAACATTAACGCCACTGCATCCTTGCTGCTTTCTCATGTGGAAGTCTGTTTAATGTGAAAACAAGGTGATATCTAATTAGCACACAGGTAAGGAATTAAGAAAATCTTTATTTAAGGGTGAAGATGTTTCTCACAAAATTGTTGACCCAATGCATCATTGAAATTCAAGCTGGAAAGATGATTTTAATATATCACTTGTACATTTTGTATTGCTCTTCTGGTGACAATGTAGTTTGTTTTTGTCAATTACCATTTTAATAATAGGGTAAAGAAAATGAAGTGGATTTTTGAAAGAAAACAATACTGTCAATATACTATTAAAACAAATTAAAATGGTAAAAGTTATTGTACTTTAAGTAAAAATAAAAGAGCCAAAATATCAATCCCAGTTTTGGATTACTTTAATTAACAAAAAAAAATGCATATAGCAGAGGATAGTTTCAATCTGCCTACCTCTGGGTTATGGGCCCAGCATGCTTCCATTGCTGTACTCTGCTGCACATGTAAGTGCAAGAGATCCTGAAGCACTCACTCATCATGGGAAAGTACCAATGTGTTTCTTCGTTGGTTGATAGAAGAAACATCTTACAAAAACTCTCCAGATTATTGACTTTTTTAAGTTTTTCTAGGAAACGTTTTAGATGAATGCTTATTAGCATTTGTCAGTATGTTGTTTTGAAAAGTGTCTCTGTGGCGCAATCAGTTAGTGTGTACGGCTATTAACCAAAAGGTTGGTGGTTCAATCCCACCCAGGGACGTAATTGACCTTGTTATCAGATTTTGGTGATCTTTAAGTAGACAAGTCAAATTTCATACCCCCTGTTATGGTGTAGGGTACCTGGCCTTCTCTGATGTAATCAGAGTTAGATTTGATTCAGTGATTTTATAAAAACATCTAGGAAGCACAATTTAGCAGTGGGTTGCAGAGAAAAAGAAATATGCTGGCAAAAAAATCAAATTGCGTGATTAAACAGCTCTTCATTTTCTGGCTTTATTTTTATGCTAACAAATTTGTTCTCTGAAAAGTGTCCACAAAGCCAAGTCTCTGATTAACACCTTTGTAGGGATGGTTTTTCACCTATTACTAAATTAAACTTGCTTCATTGGAAAGGCAGCAAGATGTATCCTCATTTCAATGTCTACTGAAATAATACAGGTTGACACCAGGAAACATTAACGCCACTGCATCCTTGCTGCTTTCTCATGTGGAAGTCTGTTTAATGTGAAAACAAGGTGATATCTAATTAGCACACAGGTAAGGAATTAAGAAAATCTTTATTTAAGGGTGAAGATGTTTCTCACAAAATTGTTGACCCAATGCATCATTGAAATTCAAGCTGGAAAGATGATTTTAATATATCACTTGTACATTTTGTATTGCTCTTCTGGTGACAATGTAGTTTGTTTTTGTCAATTACCATTTTAATAATAGGGTAAAGAAAATGAAGTGGATTTTTGAAAGAAAACAATACTGTCAATATACTATTAAAACAAATTAAAATGGTAAAAGTTATTGTACTTTAAGTAAAAATAAAAGAGACAAAATATCAATCCCAGTTTTGGATTACTTTAATTAACAAAAAAAAATGCATATAGCAGAGGATAGTTTCAATCTGCCTACCTCTGGGTTATGGGCCCAGCATGCTTCCATTGCAGTACTCTGCTGCACATGTAAGTGCAAGAGATCCTGAAGCACTCACTCATCATGGGAAAGTACCAATGTGTTTCTTCGTTGGTTGATGGAAGAAACATCTTACAAAAACTCTCCAGATTATTGACTTTTTAAAGTTTTTCTAGGAAACGTTTTAGATGAATGCTTATTAGCCTTTGTCAGTATGGACTTTTGCAAAGTGTCTCTGTGGCGCAATCAGTTAGTATGTATGGCTATTAACCATAAGGTTGGTGGTTCAATCCCACCCAGGGACCTAATTGACCTTGTTATCAGATTTTGGTGATCTTTAAGTAGACAAGTCAAAATTTCAAACCCCCTGTTATGGTGTAGGGTACCTGGCCTTCTCTGATGTAATCAGAGTTAGATTTGATTCAGTGATTTTATAAAAACAGCTAGGAAGCACAATTTAGCAGTGGGTTGCAGAGAAAAAAAATATGCTGGCAGAAAAATCCAATTGAGTGATTAAACAGCTCTTCATTTTCTGGCTTTATTTTTATGCTAACAAATTTGTTCTCTGAAAAGTGTCCACAAAGCCAAGTCTCTGATTAACACCTTTGTAAGGATGGTTTTTCACCTATTACTAAATTAAACTTGCTTCATTGGAAAGGCAGCAAGATGCATCCTCATTTCAATGGTAAGTCAACCTTCTTGCCCTATGTTCCCTGTCAACGGATGAAGACGCATCATTATCTACCGCAGTCATTTTGGCCCAATAGATATGCAAGAAGTTTAGATTCCCCTTTCTTTGCAGGTAGAGTAAGGAAAAGGAAGAGGTCTGTAGCCTCTTCAAGATCGCAGGACCAGAGATTGTCCTCTGCTTCTGCCAAATCCACTGCATGACACTGGGGCTTTCTTGCAGGAGCCCACACCAGTGGGGGCACGTCTAAAACTCTTCAGTCAGTTCTGGATTCATTCGGACCTGGACTCGTGGGTTTTACAAATAGTGTCCCAAGGGTACAAACTGGGGTTTCAAGACGTTCCCCCTCACCGATTGTTCAAATTGGCCTTAGTCAGCAGGGAGAAGGTTTTTATTCAAACCTCTTCGTGGTCCCGAAGCCGGACGGCTCAGTCAGACCAATCTTAAATCTGAAATCCCTCAATTTCTTCCTAAAGAAATTCAATTTCAAGATGGAATTTCTCAGGGCAGTGATCTCCAGTCCGGAGGACGGAGATTTCATGGTTTTGGTAGACATAAAGGATGCCTACTTACATGTTCCCATTTAGCCACTGCCTCAAGCTACCTAAGGTTTGCAATTCAGGATTGTCATTACCAATTTCAGACATTGCCGTTTGGTCTGTCTACGGCTCCGAGGATTTTCACCAGGGTGATGGCGGAAATTATGGTTCTCCTTCGCAAGCAAGGAGTCACAATTATCCCGTACTTGGATGATCTCCTGATAAAGGCGAGATCCAGGGACCAGTTGGTGCAAAACATTGCACTCTCCCTGACAGTTCTTCAACAACATGGTTGGCTCCTAAACTTGCCAAAATCGCAGTTGGTCCCAATGACGCGGTTGTTGTTTTTGGGAGTCATACTGTTAGGCGCCGGGGTCCGCTTGATGGTCTGCGCGGCCCGGCGCCTAGCAACTAGAGACGCCGTGCACGTACACCTGCCGGCTCCCTAGCAACGCTAGACGCCGGGCGCGCTGAGCCGCACGGACCCTAGCAACGGGGACGCCACTGGCGGACCGCGTTCCCCGTTGCTAGGCTTTAGGAAATTAAGATATTCACCTGCTCTCTGGCCGTGCAGCAAGGCAGCTGCACGGCATTTATTCTAATCAGCCTTTAGCAGCTGATTGGAGGACTCCTTGTTAAATACACTCCCAGGGCTTCTCACAGACGCCGGTAATAGCTTCCTGCATGCTGCCTTTGTTTGCTGAGAGTCTGTTTCCAGTCCTGCTGTATCCGGTCATTCCAGTCCGCAGAAGTCCGGTATTCGGGAGTTGTCATCTCATCCCAAGAGGTCGTTTGGTTCCCTGGAGTCCTGACTGATCACCGTTTTATATCCAGTGGTGTTCGTGAGTTGCGGCTCTGCCGTGTGTTGCGGCTCAGCCGCTTTACCTTTTATATTTTGTGTTTGGAGCATTTGCGGAGGGTTCCGCTTCCACAAGTCCTCTCTGGTACTTGGCGGTGCCGGGTAGGAGAATTGGACAAGTGGATATTTTGGTTGTCCTTTTTCCTGGCGGTTTCTCTGCACATATTATAGTTTTGAGTTTGCTTAGCCCCTGGCCTGGTTGTTTAGTTAGAGGGCCTCTTGTTATCACCCTGTCTCAGGATTCCCTTTGTCTCTCATTAAGACCGGGGGGCATCGAAGTTGGGCAGACATAATCCGCCCTTCAAACGCGGCTGCCAAGGGCTCAAGAAACCATAGTCTCGCAGGGGATTTCTGACAACACGGGTGAGACAACAGAGTTAGGGCGCCAGGGGCTATTTTCCTGTCCTGCTCCCTTCCCCAGCATTCCGTTCCAGTGCTCCAGTCCTTGCCATAAGATCTTCTCTGACCAGAGTGCTGGAATCATAACATTATTACCGGCCATACCAAAACTTAAAATTAAACGGGGTTTAATTTTTTCTCATTCAGTTTTGTGAGAGTTTATCGGCCTCATGAATCCAACAGGTTTAGGGCCAAATCCTGGTCAGCTCTTAGTCAGCCAGATTCAAGAACTTACTCAGATGGTTCAGGATCTTTCTCTTCGGGTGAAGTCGCAGGAAGATCTTTTGCGGGCTTCCCCAAGGGTAGTCCCTGAACCAAAGATGCATTTGCCTGACCGTTTTTCTGGTGATAGAAAAGAGTTTTTTAATTTTAAAGAATCCTGTAAACTTTATTTTTGTTTAAGACCGACTTCCTCGGGTACTGAATCTCAGCGGGTCGGGTTTATTATTTCTTTGCTCCAGGGGGATCCTCAGACCTGGGCGTTTGGTTTAAGAGCAGAGGATCCGGCATTGTTGTCAGTTGACGCTTTTTTTGAGTCTTTAGGGCTCTTGTATGATGACCCTGATAGAGAGGCGTCCGCTGAAAGTCAGTTGCGCGCTCTCAGACAGGGTAGAAATCCTGCAGAGGTTTATTGTACGGAGTTTCGCCGTTGGTCGAACGACTGTGGCTGGAATGACCCAGCCCTGCGCAGTCAGTTTCGCCTCGGCTTATCAGAGTCTATAAAAGACAGTCTCCTTCAGTACCCCGCTCCTGAGACTCTCGATAAACTCATGGCGCTTTCTATTAAGATTGATCGTCGTCTTAGAGAGCGGAGGGCTGAAAAAGGAGCACCTGTAAGGTCAAGTCCGTGTGTATATTCCATTCCTGAAGACGTAGAGGAGACCATGCAGATGGGTCTCTCCCGGCTGTCTAATGAAGAAAGAGCCAGAAGGCAAAATTCTGGTCTTTGTCTGTACTGTGGGGGTAAGGGACATTTTGCTCGTAATTGTCCGAACAAGTCGGGAAACGCTTTGACCAGGTGAATTGTGAGGGGGTTCACCTAGGTCTGCAGCTTATCTCCTCGAATAACTCCCTTTTAGTCCCAGTTAAAGTTTCCTTTGGCAGCCTCAGTTCTTCGGTGTCGGCTTTTGTTGACAGTGGAGCTGCAGGAAACTTTATGGATTTAACTTGGGCTAAGGCCTTAGGCATTCCTCAGTTACCTTTGGGTAGGTGTGTCACCATGCATGGCTTAGATGGGAGTCCGCTGTCTAATGGGATTATTTCTCTCCGTACACCCCCTGTACTACTTACAGTAGGAGCTCTACATTCCGAGAAAATCGAGTTCTTTCTTACACATTGCCCAGCAGTTCCAGTTGTTCTGGGTCACCCTTGGCTGGCCTTTCATAATCCCACCATTGATTGGCGGTCGGGGGAGATTTCACATTGGGGTACTTTTTGTGATAAGGAATGTATCACGTTTCCAGTCAGAGTAGCAGCTATCATTCCAGAACTCATTCCGGTGGAATACCAGGAGTTTGCTGATGTTTTCTCCAAAGGCAATGCAGACATTCTGCCTCCCCATCGGCCTTATGATTGTGCTATTGAGTTAATTCCTGGTGCCGCATTGCCAAAGGGAAGATTATATGCATTATTCGGGCCAGAAACTGCGGCTTTGAATGATTATGTAAAGGAGAGCCTTGAGAAAGGATTTATTAGACCATCAAAATCTCCTTTAAGTGCAGGCTTCTTCTTTGTGGAGAAAAAGGATGGCTCGCTTAGACCTTGCATTGATTTTAGAGCCCTGAATAAGATCTCAGTTAAAAACACCTATCCTTTGCCGTTGATTTCTGTACTCTTTGATCAGTTACGTTCTGCTGTGATTTTTATCTAAAATTGACCTTAGAGGAGCGTACAACCTCATCCGAATTAAATCTGGAGATGAGTGGAAAACGGCCTTCAGTACTCAGTCGGGTCACTACGAATACCTGGTGATGCCGTTCGGCCTGTCCAATGCTCCGGCAGTTTTTCAAGACCTCATTAACGATGTGCTCCGTGACTTCCTAGGGAAATTCGTGGTCGTTTACTTAGACGACATCCTGATTTTTTCTAAATCAATGGAACAACATGTTACCCAGGTGCGTCTGGTTCTTCAAAAGTTATGTGAGAATCATTTATATGCCAAGCTGGAGAAGTGTGAGTTTCATGTCACGGAAGTATCTTTTTTAGGGTACATAATTTCCCCTCAGGGATTTTCCATGGAACCAAAGAAACTCCAGGCCATCCTTAGTTGGGTGCAACCCACCAATTTAAAAGCAATTAAGCGTTTTTTAGGGTTTGCAAATTATTATAGGAGGTTCATTCATTCTTTTTCTGACCTGGTTGCTCCCATTGTAGCTCTGACAAAGAAAGGAGCGGATCCTACCAACTGGTCGCGTGAAGCTGAGTTGTCCTTCCGGGCCTTGAAACAAGCCTTTGTCTCGGCTCCAGTCCTCAGACATTCTAATCCGGAATTGCCCTTTGTGGTGGAGGTTGATGCCTCGGAGGTTGGAGTGGGGGCTATCCTTTCTCAAAAGGATCCGGAGTCTCTGGAGTTACATCCTTGTGCCTTTATGTCCAGGAAATTCTCCTCCGCTGAATCCAACTATGACGTTGGTAATCGGGAGTTACTGGCGGTAAAATGGGCTTTCGAGGAGTGGAGGCATTGGCTGGAGGGAGCAAAACATACTATTTCGGTATTGACTGACCATAAGAACCTGCAATACATTGAATCGGCTAAGCGGCTTAATGCCCGGCAGGCACGTTGGGCATTATTTTTTACGCGTTTCAAATTTATAATCACTTTCAGGCCTGGTTCCAAGAATACTAAGGCTGATGCCCTGTCACATAGCTTTCTTCCGGTTCACAATAACAATCCTGTTACCCCCATACTTCCATCTTCGGTCATCTGGGCGGGCCTCACACAAGATTTATTTACCCAGTTAAAACAGCTTCAACACCAAGCTCCTAGAATTACTCCTGCTGGTCGTCTTTACGTCCCTGAGTTTTTGAGAGTTACTGTTTTAACGGAATTCCATGATAACAAAGTTTCAGGGCATCCAGGAGTCTCTAAGACATTGGAGTTAGTCTCTCGCTCAGTATGGTGGCCTGGTCTTTCTAAAGACGTCAAGGAATTTGTTTATTCATGTCAGGTTTGTGCACAGCATAAGGTTCCCCGTTCCTTGCCCATCGGGCAACTTATGCCCTTAAATGTTCCTCTCAGGCCGTGGTCTCATATTTCCATTGATTTTGTGGTTGACCTTCCCCTTTCAGCCGGATTCCGAGTCATATGGGTGGTAGTGGACCGTTTTAGTAAAATGGCTCATTTTATTGCTCTTCCCCGATTGCCTTTTGCCCAAGGGTTGGCAGTTTTGTTTCTCCGCCATGTATTCAGGCTTCATGGGTTGCCTACTGATATTGTTTCTGATCGGGGTCCACAATTCATCGCACAATTCTGGAAATGTTTTTGTGCCTCATTGAAGATGAAATTGTCGTTAACATCCGGTTACCACCCACAATCCAACGGGCAAACCGAACGAGTTAACCAATCATTGAAACAATATTTGCGCTTGTATTCAGCCAAACTCCAGAATGATTGGTCCGAGTTTCTTCCGTTGGCTGAATTTGCTTACAATAATTCTTGTCATTCCTCCACTAAAGAGTCTCCATTCTTTTCAGTTTTTGGTTTTCACCCCAGAGCTAATTCTTTTTTTCATCATTCCTCAGTCTCCTCGCTTACCTTAACCTCCCATCTCAGAGCCATTTGGAAAAAGGTGCACCTTGCTCTCAGAAAAGCGGCCTTTCGAGAGAAGAAATTTTCTGACAGGCTCCGACGTCCTTGCACTTTTAAGGTGGGAGATAGGGTGTGGTTGTCGACTCGCAACATCAGGCTTCGACAATCCTCAGCTAGACTGGGACCCAAATTTATTGGGCCATTTCTTATTATTAAAAGAGTCATCCCAGTTGCCTTTCGGTTACGTTTACCAAGATCTCTCAGGATTGGAAATACGTTTCATTGTTCCCTGTTGAAACAATACGTTTCTTCCAGTAGATTTCCTCGGAAGATCTCTCAGGGTAGATCTCCAGTGGATGTACAGGGACAACAGGAGTTCTTGGTAGAGAAGGTTCTCGATTCCAAATTGTCCCGGGATCGGCTGTATTTTCTGGTTCACTGGAAAGGCTATGGTCCGGAGGAAAGGTCTTGGGTCCTGGATAAGGATCTTCATGCCCCGAGGCTCAAGAGGGCATTTTTTCGGGAATTTCCTCAGAAACCTGGCTTTAGGGGTTCCTTGACCCCTCCTCAAGGGGGGGTACTGTTAGGCGCCGGGGTCCGCTTGATGGTCTGCGCGGCCCGGCGCCTAGCAACTAGAGATGCCGTGCACGTACAGCCGCCGGCTCCCTAGCAACGCTAGACGCCGGGCGCGCTGAGCCGCACGGACCCTAGCAACGGGGACGCCACTGGCGGACCGCGTTCCCCGTTGCTAGGCTTTAGGGAATTAAGATATTCACCTGCTCTCTGGCCGTGCAGCAAGGCAGCTGCACGGCATTTATTCTAATCAGCCATTAGCAGCTGATTGGAGGACTCCTTGTTAAATACACTCCCAGGGCTTCTCACAGATGCCGGTAATAGCTTCCTGCATGCTGCCTTTGTTTGCTGAGAGTCTGTTTCCAGTCCTGCTGTATCCGGTCATTCCAGTCCGCAGAAGTCCGGTATTCGGGAGTTGTCATCTCATCCCAAGAGGTCGTTTGGTTCCCTGGAGTCCTGACTGATCACCGTTTTATATCCAGTGGTGTTCGTGAGTTGCGGCTCTGCCGTGTGTTGCGGCTCAGCCGCTTTACCTTTTATATTTTGTGTTTGGAGCATTTGCGGAGGGTTCCGCTTCCACAAGTCCTCTCTGGTACTCGGCGGTGCCGGGTAGGAGAATTGGACAAGTGGATATTTTGGTTGTCCTTTTTCCTGGCGGTTTCTCCGCACATATTATAGTTTTGAGTTTGCTTAGCCCCTGGCCTGGTTGTTTAGTTAGAGGGCCTCTTGTTATCACCCTGTCTCGGGTTTCCCTTTGTCTCTCATTAAGACCGGGGGGCATCGAAGTTGGGCAGACATAATCCGCCCTTCAAACGCGGCTGCCAAGGGCTCAAGAAACCATAGTCTCGCAGGGGATTTCTGACAACACGGGTGAGACAACAGAGTTAGGGCGCCAGGGGCTATTTTCCTGTCCTGCTCCCTTCCCCAGCATTCCGTTCCAGTGCTCCGGTCCTTGCCATAAGATCTTCTCTGACCAGAGTGCTGGAATCATAACACATACTGGACACAGAAGAGGTTTTCTTCCAGTGGAAAGGCTATGGAGATCCAGAGTCTGGTCAAACAAATTCTGAAACCAGCAAGAGTGTTAATCCATCAATGCATTCAGTTGCTGGGGAAGATGGTTGTGGCCTACGAGGCCATTCAGTTTGGCAGGTTCCATGCCAGAGTGTTCCAGTGGGACCTGTTGGACAATTGGTCCGGATCCCACCTACACATGCACCGGAGGATAATCCTGTCTTCCAAGACCAGAATCTCACTCCATTGGTGGCTGCACAGTTCTCACCTCCTAGAGGGGCGATGGTTCGGGATCCAGGACTGGATACTAGGGACCACAGATGCAACCCTCCGAGGCTGGGGAGCAGTCACACAGGGGGAAAACGTCCAAGGAAGATGGTCAAGTCAGGAAAGTTGTCTCCACATAAATGTTCTGGAGTTAAGGGCCATTTAATAACTGCAGACACAGTACACACTGGGACGGGTGCCCAGCATCCTCAACAGACTAAGAGAAAAGGATTTACCGGTAGGTATTAAAATCCTAGTTTATCTAACGTCCTAGAGGATGCTGGGGACTCCGTAAGGACCATGGGGATAGACGGGCTCCACAGAGTTCATGATCTTCACTGAGGTAGCGCACAGCACTGCAGCTGTGCGCCATTGCTCCCATACACCTCACATACTCCGGTCACTGTAAGGGTGCAGGGCGCAGGGGGGGGCACCCTGGGCAGCAATATAAACCTCTTTTTGGCAAAAATATAACATATATACAGCTGGGCACTGTATATATGTATGAGCCCCCACCAATTTTACAGTTTAAGCGGGACAGAAGCCCGCCGCCGAGGGGGCGGGGCTTCTCCCTCAGCACTCACCAGCGCCATTTTTTCTCCACAGCACCGCTGAGAGGAAGCTCCCCGGACTCTCCCCTGCTTATACCATGGTAGAGAAGAGGGTTGAAAAGAGAGGGGGGGCACATAATTCGGCGCAAATTACATACAGCAGCGCTACTGGACAAACATTAAGTTACTGTGTTATTCCTGGGTTATATAGCGCTGGTGAGTGTGCTGGCATACTCTCTCTCTGTCTCTCCAAAGGGCCTTGTGGGGAAACTGTCTTCAGAAAAAGTATTCCCTGTGTGTGTGGTGTGTCGGTACACGTGTGTCGACATGTCTGAGGAAGAAGGCTATATTAGAGAGGAGCGGGAGCAAATGAATGTGGTGTCTCCGCTGACACCTGATTGGATGGATATGTGGAATGTTTTAAATGCTAGTGTAAACTCATTGTACAAAAGATTAGACAAGGCTGAAGCTTTGGGACAGTCAGGGACTCAACCCATGCCTGATCCTATGTTGCAGGGACTGTCAGGGTCTCATAAGCGCCCACTATCCCAGATTGTTGACACAGATACCGACACGGATTCTGACTCCAGTGTCGATTACGATGATGCAAAGTTACAGCCAAAATTGGCAAAATCCATTCGATATATGATTATGGCAATAAAAGATGTTTTGCACATCACAGAGGAACCCCCTGTCCCTGACAAGAGGGTACATATGTACAAGGGAAAGAAGCCTGAGGTAACCTTTGAGGGGGTCACACGAGCTGAACGAGTTATGTGAAAAAGCTTGGGAATCTCCAGATAAAAGACTGCAGATTTCCAAAAGGATTCTTATGGCGTATCCTTTTCCATCAACGGATAGGTTACGATGGAAATCCTCCCGTAGGATGGACAAAGCATTAACACGCACAGCTACAGTTGGAAAATCAAATTTTTTACCTTATGTTCCCTCACAGCATAAGAAAGCTCCGCATTATCAAATGCAGTCCTTTCGGTCACAAAGAAACAAGAAAGTGCAAGGTGCGTCCTTTCTTGCCAGAGGTAGGGGCAGAGGAATAAAGCTGCACAACACAGCTAGTTCCCAGGAACAGAAGTCCTCCCCGGCCTCTACAAAATCTACCTCATGACGCTGGGGCTCCACTGGCAGAGTCCGGCCCATGTAATGTCATGCAGCTGCTCTGACCACGCCTCCTGTTTCTCCGTTGCCGACCCCATTTTGAAACCGTGCCCCCACACCGCTCCATCTCCAACTTGGAAATGGAGTGTTGTTGACCCCCCTCCCCCCCCCCCTTCACCGATTCACAGGCAGAGGTGATCGCATTATCTGCGGGGTGCCGCAGAAAATGCAGGCGGATGCGTATGCTCTTAGCAGTTTTTGCAGTTGGATTGCGATCCAACCTGAATCAGGCCCCATTACCTATCACAATGCACTGCGGGTAGTACAAAATGGGGTTAATATAGGAGAAAAAACCCCAGAGCTGTGCTCCTTAACTGTCCCTGGTGGCTAGTGGAGCGGCTGCCCAGTAATCAGTGTCCACGCCAGTGCGCACACGGCCCGCCCCCATCAGCGGCCTCGTGATCCCGGAGGGCGGTGTGTGTGTGACTGACCTTAGGAAGAAACCGGAGCCTCCGCTGCAGTGACCCAGCAACCGGGGCACGGGAGTATACTGCGCCACTGGGAGTGATGGAGCTGCAGTAAAGAGGTCTATTAGACCTAGCCTGCTGCAGCCCTTGTAGATTCTTATAAAAAAAGTTCTTCTTTTCTTGCCAAAATTAATAGCTAAGAATAGGCTGCCTGAGGCAGCCCCCTGTTAAGTGGCCTGCTACTGAAGGCACCAACTACAAACTGAGCTCCCTGTTCATGGAAGCGAGGTTATAGAGCAGGGGGCGCTGAGCATCTTGGGAACAGTCAAAAGCTTTGAGCCTGTTGGTGCCTCAGATCAAGATCCTACTCTGGTGTACATATACAATGTGAATCCTTGTGGAGTCCAGTGTACCCCACAGAAGAAATGAATGCGTCACACCCATTGGCAGCAACATTAGAATAGCTGCTGATGGGCACAATTGAGAAAGGAAAGGGGGAAAACATTTGAATCCAGCACATATATGTAATTTGAATATGTAATTTGTACCTTCCTACTTTAAAATGTAATGGATGAACCTCACCCTGTGAGAACTATCTTCATGATCAAGAGATCTCATATGCAAGATAAGTATGTGTTGGGATAGGGCTGTGGAGGGCGGCTGCTCGGGCACACCCCTGTCAAGTTAAGGAGATTCAACTGAGGAAGCACAAGGGAACTCTCATCTGGGAACAACAACTGCAGGGAGAACACATTTTCAGACGAATGTGGGAGGGCAGAAGGCTGCCTAATACTGAAGCACCCCCAAACAACAAACCAAATGCAACAACTACTGCAAGCATTCCTGGGGGAAGGCCTGCAGCAGATGGATTTGCATATAGTAATGTCATCCAAGCAGTGGGCATAGTTCGCTGCAACCCTCGTCTGCATATGAAAAGAGAAAAGGGTCACGCAGGGCATGGCGGCCTTTGTGGGGTTGTGCTTGGATGACCCCTAAATCGCTTTATACACCCCCACCCCCCATCAGTGTGGGCTCATGTTGGCCATGCCCCAGCCCCTGAAGCATTCAAGCTGATTTCTTGCAGCAGCTGGACCCAGAAACAGCTCCAGAGTTGCTCTACAAGACAAGTAAAAGGGTGTGAGCCCTGCAGCACCACCTGTAGTTTGCATACACACATATATAGGACAGCATCTCTTATATGCCCCAGGGTCAATAAAATAGTATCCTTATCTAGGGTATCCATCCCCTCAGATAAGGTATCCGTCCATGCCGCTACAGCACTACACACCCAGGCCGACGCAATTGCCGGTCTGAGTAAGGTACCTGAATGTGTATAAATGGACTTCAGGGTAATCTCCTGTTTGCGGTCAGCAGACTCTTTGAGGGTAGCCGTATACTGGGACGGGAGGGCTACCTTCTTAGATAAGCGTGTTAATGCTTTGTCCACCCTAGGGGAGGATTCCCATCGTAACCTATCCATTGATGGGAAAGGATACGCCATAAGAATCCTTTTGGAAATCTGCAGTCTTTTATCTGGAGATTCCCAAGCTTTTTCACATAACTCGTTCAGCTCGTGTGACCCCCTCAAAGGTTACCTCAGGCTTTTTCACCTTGTACATATGTACCCTCTTTTCAGGGACAGGGGGTTCCTCTCTGATGTGCAAAAACATCTTTTATTGCCATAATCATATATCGAATGGATTTTGCCAATTTTGGCTGTAACTTTGCATCATCGTAATCGACACTGGAGTCAGAATCCGTGTCTGTATCTGTGTCAACAATCTGGGATAGTGGGCGCTTATGAGACCCTGACAGTCCCTGCAACATAGGATCAGGCATGGGTTGAGACCCTGACTGTCCCAAAGCTTCAGCCTTGTCTAATCTTTTGTGCAATGAGTTTACACTAGCATTTAAAACATTCCACATATCCATCCAATCAGCTGTCGGCGGAGACACCACATTCATTTGCTCCTGCTCCTCTCTAATATAGCCTTCTTCCTCAGACATGTCGACACACGTGTACCGACACACCACACACACAGGGAATGCTTTTTCTGAAGACAGTTTCCCCACAAGGCCCTTTGGAGAGACAGAGAGAGAGTATGCCAGCACACACCCCAGCGCTATATAACCCAGGAATACACAGTAACTTAATGTTTGCCCAGTAGTACTGCTGTTTGTAATTTGCGCCAAATTATGTGCCCCCCCCCTCTTTTCAACTCTCTTGTCTACCGTGGTATAAGCAGGGGAGAGTCCGGGGAGCTTCCTCTCAGCGGTGCTGTGAAGAAAAAATGGCGCTGGTGAGTGCTGAGGGAGAAGCCCCGCACCCTCGGCGGCAGGCTTCTGTCCCGCTTAAACTGTAAAATTGGCGGGGGCTCATACATATATACAGTGCCCCGCTGTATATGTGTTATATTTTTGCCAAAAAGAGGTTTATATTGCTGCCCAGGGAGCCCCCCCCCCCCCCTGCGCCCTGCACCCTTACAGTGACCGGAGTGTGTGAGGTGTATGGGAGCAATGGCGCACAGCTGCAGTGCTGTGCGTTACTTCAGTGAAGATCATGAAGTCTTCTGCCGCCTCTGAAGTCTTCTTTTCTTCTCATACTCACCCGGCTTCTATCTTCCGGCTCTGCAAGGGGGACGGAGGCGCGGCTCTGGGACGGACGGCGAGGGTGAGATCCTGCGTACCAATCCCTCTGGAGCTAATGGTGTCCAGTAGCCTAAGAAGCAGGACCTTGCAACTCAGAGAGTAGGGCTGCTTCTCTCCCCTCAGTCCCTCGATGAGGGAGTCTGTTGCCAGCAGTGCTCCCTGAAAATTAAAAACCTAACAAAATACTTTCTGTCAGAAAGCTCAGGAGAGCTCCTGAAAAGCACCCAGTCTCCACTGGGCACAGTATCAAACTGAGGTCTGGAGGAGGGGCATAGAGGGAGGAGCCAGTGCACACCCAGAACTAAAGTCTTTCTTAAAGTACCCATGTCTCCTGCGGAGCCTATCTATCCCCATGGTCCTTACGGAGTCCCCAGCATCCTCTAGGACGTTAGAGAAAATAGGATTTTAATACCTACCGGTAAATCCTTTTCTCTTAGTCCGTAGAGGATGCTGGGCACCCGTCCCAGTGCGTACTGTGTCTGCAGTTATTAAATGGCCCTTAACTCCAGAACATTTATGTGGAGAAAACTTTCCTGACTTGACCATCTTCCTTGGATGTTTTCCCCCTGTGTGACTGCTCCCCAGCCTCGGAGGGTTGCATCCATGGTCCCTAGGATCCAGTCCTGGATCCCGAACCATCGCCCCTCTAGGAGGTGAGAACTGTGCAGCCACCAATGGAGTAAGATTCTGGTCTTGGAAGACAGGATTATCCTTCGGTGCATGTGTAGGTGGGATCCGGACCACTTGTCCAACAGGTCCCACTGGAACACTCTGGCATGGAACCTGCAAAACTGAATGGCCTCGTAGGCCGCAACCATCTTCCCCAGCAACAGAATGCATTGATGGATTAACACTCTTGCTGGTTTCAGAATTTGTTTGACCAGACTCTGGAACTCCATAGCCTTTCCACTGGAAGAAAGCCTCTTCTGTGTCCAGTATGACTCCCAGAAACAACAACCGCGTCATTGGGACCAACTGCGATTTTGGCAAGTTTAGGAGCCAACCATGTTGTTGAAGAACTGTCAGGGAGAGTAGATGTTTTGCACCAACTGGTCCCTGGATCTCGCCTTTATCAGGAGATCATCCAAGTACGGCATAATTGTGACTCCTTGCTTGCAAAGGAGAACCATCATTTCCACCATCACCCTGGTGAAAATCCTCGGAGCCGTGGACAGACCAAACGGCAACGTCTGAAATTGGTAATGACAATCCTGAATTGCAAACCTCAGGTAGCTTGATGCAGTGGCTAAACGGGAACATGTAATTAGGCATCCTTATGTCTACCAAAACCATGAAATCTCCTTCCTCCGGACTGGAGATCCCTACCCTGAGAGATTCCATCTTGAAATTGAATTTCTTTAGGTAGATATTGAGGGATTTCAGATTTAAGATTGGTCTGACTGAGCCGTCCGGCTTCGGGAGCACGAAGAGGCTTGAATAAAAACCTTCTCCCTGCTGACTAAGGCCGATTTGAACAATCGGTGAGGGGGAACGTCTTGAAACCCCAGTTTGTACCCTTGTGACACTATTTGTAAAACCCACGAGTCCAGGTCCAAATTAATCCAGAACTGACTGAAGTGTTTTAGACGTGCCCCCACTGGTGTGGGCTCCTGCAAGAGAGCCCCAGCGTCATGCAGTGGATTTGGCAGAAGCAGAGGACGATCTCTGCTCCTGCGATCTTGAAGAGGCTACAGACCTCTTCCCTTTTCTCCTTCCTCTACCTGCAAAGAAAGGGGAATCTTAACTTCTTGCATATCTATTGCGACAAAATGACTGCGTTAGACAATGATGCGTCTTCATCCGTTGAGAGGGAACATAGGGCAAGAAGGTTGACTTACCTGCGGGAGCTGCCGAGATCAAATTAACTAGGCCGTTGCCAAACAAGGCTTCACCTTCATAGGGAAGAGACTCCCTTTCTTCTTGGAGTCAGCATCAGCATTCCCTTGGTGAATCCACAATGCCCTCCTATCCGAGACTGCCATGAAATTGGCCCGTGAACTCAAGAGTCCTATATCCCTTGCAGTCGTAAGTATGCTGCAGTGTCCTTGATATGATCCAACGTAAGGATTATCCCATCTCTCCAAGATATCTATATCGGAAGACAAGGTATTCGACCAATTCTTGAATACTACTACTCACCCATGCGCATGTAATGGCAGGTCTAAGTAATGTACCCGTGGTTACTTAACTAGAAATAATGTAGCTTCCTGCATATGATCCACTGGATTTGTGACAGGGCCCCGTGCAGAACAGGGGGTGACTCCCACTTTATTCTGTCCGCAGCAGGAAATGAATAAACAATCGGAAACCTTTTGGGGATTTGAAACCATCTTGTCGAGCTGGCCCAGACTTTCTCAAACAGAGATGGAGGAACGTTACATCAACTTTCATTATATATCTATATATACATACATATAGACCCCTTTGTAAGGAACAGCAGGGTCCTCAGTGATGTTAATATGTCCTTAATATCCACAATCATGTACTGAATGCTCCTTGCCAATATTGGATCTAATCAGGAAATATTATGGTCGACATAGGAATCAGTATCCGAGTCAGTATCAGTGTGTAGTAACATTTTTGCGGGCCTGAGGGAAAAGAAGCATAGCCATGAACATCACATCTATTCTCTACGTCTGTGTCTGGGACACAGATTTATCCAACCTCACTCTGATATTATTGAAACTTTCACCCAGTCAGTTATTGGTGGTGCCAACAGGGCCACCATCATATGTCTGCATTCCTAATATAGTTTCCTCTTGGGAAAAACATTCAGCCACCGACATGTTGACACACATGTACCAAGTACCCACAGACACATCGGCTTATGGGGGATAGACCTACAGTAAATCTGTCAGAGGGACAGAGAGGATTTTTCAGCTCACAACCCAGCGCCAAAAGTACACAGTCTGGGAAATAATAAACTCTATAGTGATAGACTTGTAACGCTCTATAGATGTGCTGGTGAGGTGAGGAAGAAGCCCCGCCGCTGTAATGGCACGCTTCTGTCCCGCTCAGAAACAAATAATTAATTACGCTGGCGGGGTAAGGACAGTGCCCAGGCACTAATGTCCACTTTTTCCAGCCTTTTGTGAGGAATTTATGCTGCCCAGGGTGCCCCCCCCCCCCACCCACATGCCCTGCACCCTGCAGTGCCTGTGTTTGTGTGGAAGCATGGCGCACAGCATTCCGCTCGCTGCGTGGTACCTCAGAATGCCGTCACTGGAGAAGAAGTCTTCTGTTCTTCTGCTACTCGCCTGTCTTCTGACTTCTGGCTCTGTAAGGGGGTGATGGCAGGCTACGGGAGTGGGCATCTAGGCGTACCCAGCGATCAGCACCCTCAGGAGCTAATGGTGTCCTGTCAGCCAGAAGCAGAGCCATTGAACTCACTAGAAGTTGGTCATACTTCTCTCCCCTAAGTTCCACGAAGCAGGGAGACTGTTGCCAGCAGCCTCCCTGAAAATAAGAAAAACTAACATAAGTCTTTTCAGAGAAACTCAGTAGAGCTCCCCTGTAGTGCATCCAGTCTCACTGGGCACAATTCTAAAACTGGAGTCTGGAGGAGGGGCATAGAGGGAGGAGACAGTTCACACCCTTTGAAAGTCTTAAAGTGCCCATGTCTCCTGCGGATCCCGTCTATACCCCATGGTTCTTAATGTGATCCCAGCATCCTCTAGGACGTATGAGAAAACAAATAACGCACACACGAGGAGGAGAGAACAAAGGAAGCTATAAGGAGGGGAGGGGAGGGGAGGGGAGGGGGAGGGGAGGGGAGGGGGGGGGAGGTAAGGTAGTAAAGGGATATTGGATAAACTACAACCTTATACATATTCATTAATGTACCAGTAGTTAGAAGTAGAAGAGCTCTAACAGAAACCACAAAGCTTATCTAAAGCCACACCACACTGGATATGCCCAATCTCATTTGATCTTTGAAGCAAAGCAGTATTGGACTTTGTTACTACCAAGCAGTCTCCCATCCATGTATTATCAGATTCTTTAGGTGTTTTTAAACTACCAACACCCTTTTCTTGGTACTGTACATTTAATTTTTACACATATTCTTTTATGTACCAGAAGTTAGAAGTAGAAGAGCTCTAACAGAAACCACGAGCTCATCTACAGCCACAGCACACTGGATTTGCCCAATCTCTCCTGATCATGGAAGCTGAGCAGTGTTGGTCCTGGTTTTAGTACTTGGATGGGAGACCACCAGGAAATACCAGGAGCTGTGTGTATTTTTACAATACCAACACCGTTCTCTTGATGCATTCCATTTTGAAACATTGGGGCAGATCTATTAAGCCTGGTGAACTGATAAAGTGCAAGGTGATAAAGTACCAGCCAGTCAGCTCCTAACTGTCATTTTTCAAACCCAGCCTGTGACATGGCAATTAGGAGCTGATTGGCTGGTACTTTATCACCATGCAAATTATCATTTCACCAGGTTTAATAAATCGTCCGCTTATTCATTTATGTACGAGTAGTTAGAAGTAGAAGAACTTTAACAGAAACCACTAAGCTCATCTACAGCCACACCACACTGTATATGCCCAGTATCACCTGATCTTAGGCCTGGTTTGTTCTTGGATGTGAGACCACCTGGGAATACCAGGTGCTGTAGGTAGTTTTATACTACCAACACCGTTCTCTTGATGCATTCTATTTTGAAACTTATTCATTGATGTAGAAGTTAGAAACAGCAAAAATCATCTACAGCCAGCATCACACTGGATATGTCCAATCCAGTGGCGTAACTAGAAATTTTTCTCCCCCAAGCCAAAAAATTCTTCGGCGCCCCCCCCCCCCCTTCATGCTCCATAATTGGGAGCAAGAAAGGGATAAATATGCGCGTGCCTAAGGCGCGCGCGTCAAAAAAGGGGCGTGGTTTTGTTGGAGTGGGCGTGGTTTCGCATAAAGGGGCGTGGCATTGCAGGAAAAGACTACCTTATACCCCAGTTTGGCAACCTGCACGCCCATACGTTGGCCACCACAGGAAAGAAAAATAATCCTGATTCATGCCCCTTACATTATTTGTCATTTTTCCTCCTTATAGTAATGCCCAGTATACATTATGCCACATACTGCAATGGCCCTTAGACATTATGCCGCACACAATAATGCACGACACAATATGCACACACTGTAATGCCCCCGACACATTATGCCACACACCGTAATGTCTGTGACACATTATGCCACACACCGTAATGCCTGTGACACATTATGACAGGAATCGCAATGCCCGTTATACATTATGCTACACACTGCAATGCCCCTGATACATTATAGCACATACAATGTCTGTGACACATTATGACACACACCGCAATGTCCGTGATACATTATGCCACACACTGCAATGCCCGATACATTATAGCACATACAATGCCTGTGACACATTATGCCACACACTGCAATGACCTTGAGACATTATACCACAATGCCCGTGATATAGTATACCATACACCGTAATGCCTGTGACACATACCGCAATGCCCTGCCCGTTATACCCTATGCCACACATCGCAATGCCCGTTATGTATTATGCCACACTGCAATGACCCTGAGACATTATACCACATACCACAATGCCTGTGATATAGTATACCACACACCGTAATGCCTGACACATTATGACACACACCGCAATGTCCGTGATACATTATGCCACACACTGCAATGACCCTGAGACATTATACCACATATCACAATGCCCGCGATATAGTATACCATACACCGTAATGCCTGCGACACATTATGACACACACCACAATGTCCGTGATACATTATGCCACACACCGTAATGCCCATTACACATTAAGTCCTACAGTAAGGCTTCTAATTACTTTTCAATTACCTGCTCGTTGTCAGGGGTTTCATGCACTGGGTGTCATGCTCGTTGCCAGGGGTTTCATGCTCTTGGTTCCATGCACGGTGCCAGGGGTTTTCATGCTCAGGGTGTCATGCTCGTTGCCAGGGGTTTCATGCACTGGGTGTCATGCTCGTTGCCAGGTGTTTCATGCACTGGGTGTCATGCTCGTTGCCAGATGTTTCATGCACTGGGTGTCATGCTCGTTGCTAGGAGGTAGTCCTTGTTGCTAGGGCTGTGCTCCCAGTGCCACATATGTCCCCAGTGCCAGATATTCCCCCACGGTGCCAGGTACTTACATGCCCCAGTGCCAAATATAGTCGTCCCCCCCATGTGCCAGGTACACATATGCCCCCAGTGCCAGATATTCCCCCCCAGTGCCATATATGCCCCCAGTGCCAGATATTCCCCCCAGTGCCATATATGCCCCCCGTGCCATATATGCCCCCAGTGCCAGATACCCCCCCCAGTGCCATATATGCCCCCAGTGCCAGATATTCCCCCCCAGTGCCATATATGCCCCAGTGCCAGATATCCCCCCCAGTGCCAGATATGCCCCCAGTGCCAGATATTCCCCCCAGTGCCAGAAATGCCCCAGTGCCAGATATTCCTCCCTCCCCCCCCCGTGCCATATATGCCCCCAGTGCCAGATATTTACCCCCCCCGCCGTCGCTTTTTGGAGGGACACGGAGGGCACAGCTTGTCTCTCCTGTGTCTCTCCTGCTGCATCATCTCCGGCGGCCGCGGGTCTAATAGGGGGAAGTGCCGGTTCGTGAGCCAATTAGAGCTCACGGACGGCACTTCCCCCTATTAGACCCGCGGCCGCCGGAGATGATGCAGCAGGAGGGACACAGGGAGGCGCGCTGTGTGCCCTCCGTGTCCCTCCAAAAAGCGGCGGAGGGAAGGAGACTGCAGACTGACATGCGGACGCTCATCCGCATGTCAGTCTGCTGTAAATCAGTGGCGCCCCCGCAGCCCCTCGCCCCCAAGCCACCGCGAGGACTGCGGGGGCAGTAGTTACGCCACTGGTCCAATCTCATCTGATGATGGAAGCTAAGCAGTGTTGTGCCTGGTTTGTTTTTGGATTTCAAGTCCTGCCTTCTGGTTTGGCCACGGCACCTCGGATATTCACCAAGGTCATGGCCGTGATGACGACCCTTCACCATCAGAGAATCAGGATCCTGCCAAATCTGGACGACTTGCAGATCCTGGTGAACTCCCAAGAGGTTCTCCACAGTTATCTGGAACTGGCGGTCCAATTCCTAAAAGTCCACGGGTGGCTCATCAACTGAAAAAAGTCCTCGCTGGTCCCTGCTCGGAACATTGTGCACCTAGGGGCACTGCTGGACACACACAGCCAACAATTGTTTCTGTCTCCAGAGAAAGTCCTGAAAATTCAGGACAGTATCGTCCTCTCTCGCCCAAGAGTGTTGATACACACAGCGATGCAAGTACTAGACCTCATGGTGTCGGCTTTCGATATGGTAGAGTACGCTCAATTTCATTACCGCCCTCTGCAGAGGTTAATCCTCTCCAAGTGGGACGGCCTGCCTCATCGGATGATGTCTCAAATGATCTCCTTGACTCCGGAGGTTCGTCTGACACTGAGCTGGTGGCTACAGGACCAACAGTTGAGCAGGGGCCATCCCTTCTGGATCTCCAACTGTGTCCTCCTGACAATGGATGCCAGTCTTTTGGGCTGGGCCATGGTGTTGGAGCAACACTTTCTCCAGGGTCGGTGGACCAGGGAGGAATCTCTCCTCCTGATATACATTCTGGAATTGCAGGCAGTGTTCAATTAATTGACACTGGCCCTGCCTCTAGTACAGAACAGGCCTGTTCAAGTACAATCTGACAACGCCACCAAGGTAGTGTACACAAATCATCAAGGCGGCACTCGAAACTGCATGGCAAAGCTGGAAGTATCAAAAATCCTCCGTTGGTTAGAAAGTCATCTGACAGCAATATCGGCAGTGTTCATTCCCGGAGTCCTCAACTAGGAAGCAGATTTCCTCAGTCGTCAGGACGTTCACGCTGGAGAGTGGAGAGGCCGCAGCAGAAATGTCTGCACTGGTGTCAGTAGGTGACTGAGGCAGGGATGACTGGGAGATAGTGGGTGACTGAAGCATGTATGAGTGGGAGATAGTGGGTGACTGAGGCCGGGGTGACTGGGAGATAGTGGGTGACAGGGAGATAGTGGGTTACTGAGGGAGGGGTGATAGGAAGGGGTTGGGTAAGTATGGGAAGAAAGTGGGTGACAGGTATAATAAATGACTAAGGCAGGGGTGATAGGGAGATAGTGGATGACTGTGGCAGGGGTGACAGGGACAGTAAGAGACTGAGGCAGGGGTGACAGGGATAGTGGCTGACTGAGGCAGGGGTGACTGGGAGATAGTGGGTGACTGAGGCAGGGTTGACAGGGATAGTGGGTGACTGAAGCAGGGGTGATAGGGTGACAGTGGGTGACTAAAGCAGGGGTGACTGGTATAGTGGGTGACTGAGGCAGGGATCGCAGATATAGTGGTTGACTGAGGCAGCGGTAACTGGGAGATAGTGGGTAACTGAGGCAGGGGTGACAGGGAAAGTGTGTGACTCAGGCAGGGGTGATAGGGAGATAGTGGGCTGCATATCTCTGCCTCACTGCAGCAGCACATTCCTGCTTCAATGACAGCAGCACATCCCTACCTCACTTATAGCAGCACATCCCTGCCTCGCTGACAGCAGCACATCCCTGCCTCGCTGACAGCAGCACATCCCTGCCTCGCTGACAGCAGCACATCCCTGCTTCGCTGACAGCAGCACATCCCTGCCTCGCTGACAGCAGCACATCCCTGTCTCGCTGACAGCAGCACAGCACTGCTTCGCTGACAGCAGCACATCACTGCTTCACTACCAGCAGCACATCCCTGCCTCACTGGCAGCAGCACATCCCTGCCTTACTGACAGCTGTATATAGGGCCTAATTCAGACCTGATCCCTGCTGTGCATATTCACACAACAGGAGATCAGGTCTGAAGTGCGTGTGTGCTGGTGCCGCAGTGCACCGGCACATGCCAGAGATGCGATCAGCATCTCTGCCCAGTGAGCGCCTCTGCCTGATTGACAGGCAGAGGCGGTCACTGGGCAGGAGGAGTCGGGCCAGCGGCGTTGTGCCGCCATTTTGGGGGCACAGTCAGGACAACGCAGACATGACCGGACCATATGGGGGCGGGCCGTGACGGCTGCGTGACCCGGACAGCAACGGGCCTTATTTACTAAAATCTCAGATACATTTTATGGCATTTATGTGCAGTCTAGTTTGCACAGTTACAGAAAATTGTATTGAAAGCGCTGTCCAAATTTCAAGAGTATTTTATTAAAATTAATTTTTAAAAAACAAAAGTAAATACATCCACATTAAATATTAATCCAAAAGGTGTCACCTTTTGGATTAATATTTAATGTGGATGTATTTACTTTTGTTTTTAAAAAATTAATTTTAATAAAATACTCTTGAAATTTGGACAGCGCTTTCAATACAATTTTCTGTTTCTTGTGCTATAAATTATTGGGATTCAACACCCCAATTATTTGAGGGCAGCAGTCCATCTTTGGGAGGAATTAATTTATAAAGACCAGGAGGGTTGGATAACCGACACACACTATTCAGTGTAGCGCTTTCATACATATATTGTTTCTTAGTTTGCACAGTTGATAGAGTGTTGATCTTGCACTATCAATGTAAGCCTCATATAGGTTTGATACACATGTAAGTTTGTTTTTATTTTACTACATTGTGGTTTGTGGCTCTATACCATGTAATGCATGTCTTTTAACAGTAGTCAAGTCTTCCAATGTGCTTGTTAGTGAAACCCAATAGATAGCTTTATTTTATTTTGTTTCTTCAAATATTGAATGCATATGTCTTATAACTTTTTTTTTTTTCAATATACAGGTTGAGTATCTGTATATACATTTTTATTATAAGATTTTCAATGACACAAGTACATCCAAGTTGCAGATTATGGATTGTGAAGGACAAATCAACCATATAAACAATTTAAGCAATTTAAATTGCATGCAGGTAGTAGAATATCAAACTCCTTGGATGAGAGTTGGTCGTAATAAACTAGGATAGAAAAGAATAAAGTAGAAAATAAGATTTTAAACCTACCGGTAAATCTTTTTCTCGTAGTCCGTAGAGGATGCTGGGGACTCCGTAAGGACCATGGGGATAGACGGGCTCCACAGGAGACATGGGCACTTTAAGAAAGACTTTAGTTCTGGGTGTGCACTGGCTCCTCCCTCTATGCCACAGTTAGAGAAACTGTGCCCAGAGGAGACGGACAGTATGAGGAAAGGATTTTGTTAATCCAGGGCAAGATTCATACCAGCCACACCAATCACACCGTATAACTTGTGATAAACTACCCAGTTATCAGTATGAAAAAACAACATAGCATCAGTGCAGGACCGATGCAACTATAACATAACCCTTATTGAAGCAATAACTATATACAAGTATTGCAGAAGTAGTCCGCACTTGGGACAGGCTCCCAGCATCCTCTACGGACTACGAGAAAAAGATTTACCAGTAGGTTTAAAATCTTATTTTCTCTAACGTCCTAGAGGATGCTGGGGACTCCGTAAGGACCATGGGGATTATACCAATGCTCCAAAACGGGCGGGAGAGTGCGGATGACTCTGCAGCACCGATTGAGCAAACATGAGTTCCTCCTCAGCCAGGGTATCAAACTTATAGTATTTTGCAAAGGTGTGTGAACCCGACCAAGTAGCAGCTTGACACAGCTGTAGTGCAGAGACCCCTCGGGCAGCCGCCCAAGAAGAGCCCACTTTCCTCGTGGAATGGGCCTTGACCGATTTCAGTAACTGCAATCCAGCCATAGAATGCGCTTGCTGAATCGTGTTACAAATCCGGCGAGCAATAGCCTGCTTTGAAGCAGGGGCACCAATCTTGTTGGTTGCATACAGGACAAACAGCGCTTCAGTTTTCCTGACTCTAGCCGTCCTGGCCACGTAAATTTTCAAAGCCCTAACCACATCAAGTAACTCGGAATCCTCCAAGTCACGCGTAGCCACAGGCACCACAATAGGTTGGTTCATATGAAAAGATGAGACCACTTTTGGTAGGAATTGAGGACGGGTCTGCAATTCCGCTCTATCCACATGGAATACCAAATATGGGCTTTTATGTGACAAAGCCGCTAATTCCGACACTCGCCTAGCCGAAGCCAAGGCTAATAACATGACCACCTTCCATGTGAGATATTTTAACTCCACTGTTTTAAGTGGTTCAAACCAGTGTAATTTTAGAAAACTTAACACCACGTTAAGGTCCCAAGGTGCCACCGGAGGCACAAAAGGAGGCTGAATATGCAGCACTCCTTTTACAAAAGTCTGAACTTCTGGAAGAGAAGCCAATTCTTTTTGAAAGAAAATGGATAAGGCCGAAATCTGGACCTTAATAGAGCCTAATTTTAGGCCCAAATTCACTCCAGTTTGTAGGAAGTGAAGGAAACGGCCCAGATGGAATTCTTCCGTAGGAGCATTCCTGGCCTCACACCAAGAAACATAATTTCGCCATATACGGTGTAATGTTTTAACGTTACATCCTTCCTAGCCTTTATCAGCGTAGGGATGACCTCAACCGGAATGCTAGGATCCGGCATTCAACCGCCATGCCGTCAAACGCAGCCGCGGTAAGTCTTGGAACAGACAGGGCCCCTGATGCAACAGGTCCTGTCTTAGAGGGAGAGGCCACAGATCTTCTGTGAGCATTTCCTGCAGATCCGGATACCAGGTCCTCCGTGGCCAATCTGGAACAATGAGGATTGTTCTCACTCCTCTTTGTCTTATTATCCTCAACACCTTGGGTATGAGAGGAAGAGGAGGAAATACATAGACCGACCGGAACACCCACGGTGTCACTAGGGCGTCTACAGCTACTGCCTGAGGGTCTCTTGACCTTGCGCAATACCTCTGTAGCTTTTTGTTGAGCCGGGACGGCATCATGTCTATCTGTGGCAGTTCCCACCGACTTGTAATCTGTGCAAAGACTTCCTGATGAAGTCCCCACTCTCCCGGATGTAGGTCGTGTCTGCTGAGGATGTCTGCTTCCCAGTTGTCCACTCCCGGAATGAACACTGCTGACAGTGCGCTTGCGTGATTCTCCACCCAGCGAAGAATTCTGGTGGCTTGTGCCATCGCCACTCTGCTTCTTGTGCCGCCTTGGCGGTTTACATGAGCCACTGCGGTGACGTTGTCTGACTGGATCAGAACCGGTTGGTCGCAAAGTAAGGTCTCCGCTTGACGTAGGGCATTGTATATGGCCCTTAGTTCCAGGATGTTGATGTGAAGACAAGTCTCTTGACTTGACCAAAGACCTTGGAAATTTCTTCCCTGTGTGACTGCTCCCCAACCTTGGAGGCTTGCGTCTGTGGTCACCAGGATCCAGCCCTGAATGCTGAATCTGCGTCCCTCGAGAAGGTGAGCACTCTGCAGCCACCACAAGAGTGATACCCTGACCCTGGGGGACAGGGTGATCAACCAATGCATCTGTAAATGTGACCCGGACCACTTGTCCAGTAGGTCCCATTGGAAAGTCCTCGCATGGAACCTGCCGAATGGAATGGCCTCGTATGATGCCACCATCTTTCCCAGGACTCGAGTGCAGTGATGCACTGACACCTGTTTTGGTTTCAATAGGTTCCTGACAAGAGTCATGAGTTCCTGGGCCTTTTCTATCAGGAGATAAACCCTCTTCTGGTCTGTGTCCAGAATCATGCCCAAGAAAGACAGACGAGTAGTAGGAATCAACTGCGACTTCGGGATATTGAGAATCCAGCCGTGTTGCTGTAACACTTTCAGTGAAAGTGATACGCTGTTCAGCAACTGCTCTCTTGATCTCGCTTTTATGAGATCGCCCAAGTACGGGATAATTGTGACACCTTGCTTGCACAGGAGCACCATCATTTCCACCATTACCTTGGTGAAAATTCTCAGGGCCATGGAGAGACCAAACAGCAACGTCTGAAATTGGCAATGACAGTCCTGTACCGCAAATCTGAGTTACGCCTGATGAGGTGGATAAATGGGGACATGAAGGTATGCATCCTGTACACAAATGCGGACAACAGGTGTCAAGCCGTGTGTTGCCTTTGTCAAGCTGTAATAAGTAGGGATAAGGACGTTAACCACCTCGGAACATCCTCCCTTATACGTCACCTGCAGCGCATTCATCATAAGTCAGTGACAAGTTCAAAAACTTTGGATGACAGCGGAAGCAGTCCACTAACCACTAAATCCCTTCCTCTTGTAACCAAGCTCCTGCAAACCACACCACCAACTCCCTCAGTGTCAATTTCCTCCTTAGACAGGAGAGCCAATAGTCCTGCAGGCCATGTCACTGGCAAGTCTGACGAGTCCTCTCCTGCCTTGGATTCCTCCGATGCATTCTTGAGTGTAACGCCTACTGCTGCTGGCGCTGCTGTTGTTGCTGCTGGGCGTCGATCGTCATCCCAGAGGGGAAGTCGGAAGACCACTTGTACTTCTTCCAGTAAGCAATTGACTGTCCAACAGTCCTTTGCGAGGAAGATGAAATATCACAGCAGTCATCCTGCTGCAAAGCGGATAACTCAGGTCTGGGTGGTGAGAAACGTGGTTCCGGTATCCATCGTTAATTTAGAGGCAACTAGAGACTTGATTGAGGTACTGTGTCCCCGGTACCAAATACCCTCTAGGTTCCATTTCTCTAGGCAGGCGATACCGAAAATGTACACAGACCTCAGAAAAAGAGTCACCAGTGTCCTAAAAAATGCAGTTGTACCCAATGTCCACTTGTCTGTGGTTAAGTGGAGCAGGGCAGACTCAGGACTATATGACTGTGACAGCCCACTGGGTAGATGTATTGCCTCCCGCAGCAAGAACAGCAGCGGCGGCACCAGTAGCAGCATCTCGCAATTGCCAACTCGTTCCTAGGCAGGCTACGCTTTGTATCACCGCTTTCCATAAGAGGCACACAGCTGACAACCTCTTACGGAAACTGAGGAACATCATCGCAGAATGGCTTACCCCAATTGAACTCTCCTGGGGATTTGTGACATCGGACAACGCCACCAATATTGTGCGTGCATTACATCTGGGCAAATTCCAGCACGTCCCATGTTTTGCACATACATTGAACTTGGTGGTGCAGAATTATTTAAAAGACGACAGGGGCGTGCAAGAGATGCTGTCGGTGGCCCGAAGAATTGCGGGCCACTTTCTGCCTTCAGCCACCGCATGCCGAAGACTGGAGCACCACCAAACATTCCTGAACCTGCCCTGCCATCATCTGAAGCAAGAGGTGGTAACGAGGTGGAATTCAACCCTCTATATGCTTCAGAGGATGGAGGAGCAGCAAAAGGCCATTCAAGCCTATACATCTGCCCACGATATAGGCAAAGGAGGGGGAATGCACCTGACTCAAGCGCAGTGGAGAATGATTTCAACGTTGTGCAAGGTTCTGCAACCCTTTGAACTTTCCACACGTGAAGTCAGTTCAGACACTGCCAGCCTGATTCAGGTCATTCCCCTCATCAGGCTTTTGCAGAAGAAGCTGGAGACATTGAAGGAGGAGCTAAAACAGAGCGATTCAACTAGGCATGTGGGACTTGTGGATGGAGCCCTTAATTTGCTTAACCAGGATTCAATCTGTTGAAATCAGAGCACTACATTTTGGCCGCCGTGCTCGATCCTAGATTTAAAACCTACATTGTATCTCTCTTTCCGGCAGACACAAGTCTGCAGAGGTTCAAAGACCTGCTGGTGAGAAAATTGTCAAGTCAAGCGGAACGTGACCCGTCAACAGCTCCTCCTTCACATTCTCCCGCAACTGGGGGTGCGAGGAAAAGGCTAAGAATTCCGAGCCCACCCGCTGGCGGTGATGCAGGGTAGTCTGGAGTGAGTGCTGACATCTGGTCCAGACTGAAGGACCTGGCAACGATTACTGACATGTCGTCTACTGTCACTGCATATGATTCTGTCACCTTTGAAAGAATGGTGGAGAAAAAGAGGCAATTTGGAGGCCCTTGCACAAACTGGCTTTATTCTACCTAAGTTGCCCTCCCTCCAGTGTGTACTCCGAAAGAGTGTTTAGTGCGGCCGCTCACCTTGTCAGCAATCGGCGTACAAGGTTACTTCCAGAAAATGTGGAGAAGATGATGATCATCAAAATTAATTATAATCAATTCCTCCGTGGAGACATTCACCAGCAATTGCCTCCAGAAAGTACACAGGGATCTGAGATGGTGGATTCCAGTGGGGACGAATTAATAATCTGTGAGGAGGGGGATGTACACAGTGAAAGGGGTGAGGAATCGGAGGATGATGAGGTGGACATCTTGCCTCTGTAGAGCCAGTTTGTGCAAGGAGAGATTGATTGATTCTTTTTTGGTGGGGGCCCAAACCAACCAGTCATTTCAGTCAGTCGTGTGGCAGACCCTGTCGCTGAAATGATGGGTTCGTCAATGTTTTTCTTTTCAATCTAAGCCCCTGCAGTTTTCTGTAAGCATCTGCTTCGCTATGATGATCAACAAGTCACAAGGGAAAACACTCAGGGCTGGAGGCGTAGATCTTAGGACCAGCTGCTACAAGCATGGCAGAGGTGTCACTATCACTGGTGACACCCAGAGAGGCGGCGAGGGAGATTGTAATGCAGTGCGCGCAGATAAGCAGCGCAATGGTAAAAAGGAGGCATGGTCTCATAGGTAGGGGCGTGGCCTGAATCACCATTTTGTTGCTGCGGGTATCCCGGGGGTTGGGGGCTGTACCCGGGGACTAGTGTGTGAGTGGTGCTGGCTCCTGCACAGTGACAGAAACTGGGTGTTGCACGTAATGTCACAGTGAAACACCCATATTCTGTCACTGAAGAAGAGCCGGCACTTTGGTGTCACCCCACTTGGCGGGTGACACTCGGGTGTGTGCCGCAACCCCGTTGTGATGCCACTGACCCATGGGAAGCTTTACGTGGCTTACCCATGTGTTAGTAGCCCCAAGCATCTTTTGTGTTAGTCCCTGAAGAAAAACTACAAATATTGTTTACAATTTTGTAATCAATGGCCTAATTCAGTAAGGATTGCAAATTCTGCTAAGTAACAGAATTTGCAATCCTTTGGTTCGCATGCTGGGGCCACCCATCACAGGGCATGGCCACCCAGCATGCCGCCTCCCTTCTTGACCACGCTGAAATTGCAGTCTCAGTGCAGTTCAGCGTGATCATAAAAAATGGGTTAGCCTCCTGTTGGTGCAGACTGTACGTGTGCGCAGGAAGCCGCCACCATTTTTGTGATCGCAACGGCTGCATGTGATGTCATGCAGCCGCTCTGACCACGCCTCCTGTTTCTCCGTTGAAGCCCTGCCCCCGCACCGCTCCATCTCCGACTTTGAAATGGAGTGTTGCTGACCCCCCCCCCCCCCCCGCACCGATTGACAGTCACAGAAAATGCAGGCGCATGCGTATGCTCTTAGCAATTTTTGCAGTTGGATTGCTTATTGTGATTGCAATCCAACCTGAATCAGGCTCTATTACCTATCACAATGCACTGCAGGTAGTACAAAATGGGGTTAATATAGGAGAAAACCCCCCAGAGCTGTGCTCCTTAACTGTTCCTGGTGGCTAGTGGAGCGGCTGCCCAGTAATCAGTGTCCACGCCAGTGCGCACACGGCCCGCCCCCTACAGCCATGCTGGATCACGGTATAGTGTGGGCACAGAAGCCCCTTACCTCCCTTTCATCAGCGGCCTCGTGATCCCGGAGGGCGGTGTGTGTGTGACTGACCTTAGGAAGAAACCGGAGCCTCCGCTGCAGTGACCCAGCAACCAGGGCACGGGAGTATACTGCGCCGCTGGGAGTGATGGAGCTGCAGTAAAGATGTCTATTAGACCTAGCCTGCTGCAGCCCTTGTACATTCTTATAAAAAAAGTTCTTCTTTTCTTGTCAAAATTAATAGCTAAGTATAGGCTGCCTGAGGCAGCCCCCTGTTAAGTGTCCTGCTACTGAAGGCACCAACTACAAACTGAGCTCCCTGTTCATGGAAGCGAGGTTATAGAGCAGGGGGCGCTGAGCATCTTGGGAACAGTCAAAAGCTTTGAGCCTGTTGGTGCCTCAGATCAAGATCCTACTCTACACCACAATGTGAATCCTTGTGGAGTACAGTGTACCCCACAGAAGAAATGAATGTGTCACACCCATTGGCAGCAACATTAGAATAGCTGCTGATGGGCACAATTGAGAAAGGAAGGGGGGAAAACATTTGAATCCAGCACATATATGTAATTTGAATATGTAATTTGTACCTTCCTACTTTAAAATGTAATGGATGAACCTCACCCTGTGAGAACTATCTTCATGATCAAGAGATCTCATATGCAAGATAAGTATGTGTTGGCAGAGGCGCTCACTGGGCAGAGATGCTGATCGCATCTCTGGCATGTGCCGGTGCACTGCGGCACCAGCACACACACACACACACTTCAGACCTGATCTCCTGTTGTGTGAATATGCACAGCAGAGATCAGGTCTGAATTAGGCCCTATATACAGCTGTCAGTAAGGCAGGGATCTGCTGCTGCCAGTGAGGCAGGGATGTGCTGCTGTCAGTGAAGCAGTGATCTGCTGCTGCCAGTGAGGCAGGGATCTGCTGCTGCCAGTGAGGCAGGGATGTGCTGCTATAAGTGAGGCAGGTATGTGCTGCTGTCAATGAGGCAGGGATGTGCTGCTGTCAGTGAAGCAGGGATGTGCTGCTGTCAGCGAGGCAGTGATCTGCTGCCCACTATCTCCCTATCACCCCTGCCTGAGTCACACACTTTCCCTGTCACCCCTGTCCCAGTTACCCACTATCTCCCAGTCACCGCTGCCTCAGTTAACCACTATACCTGCGACCCCTGCCTCAGTCACCCACTATACCAGTCACCCCTGCTTTAGTCACCCACTATCTCTGTCACCCCTGCCTCAGTCAACCACTATCTCCATATCACCCCTACCTCAGTCACCCACTATCCCTGTCACCTCTGCCTCAGTCACCCACTGTCACCCTATCACCCCTGCCTCAGTCACCCACTATCCCTGTCACCCCTGCCTCAGTCTCCTACTGTCCCTGTCACCCCTGCCACAGTCATCCACTATATCCCTATCACCCCTGCCTTAGTCACTGACTATCTCCCAGTCACCCCGGCCTCAGTCACCCACTATCTCCCAGTCATACATGCTTCAGTCACCCACTATCTCCCAGTCATCCCTGCCTCAGTCACCTACTGACACCAGTGCAGACATTTCTGCTGCGGCCTCTCCACTCTCCAGCGTGAACGTACTGACGACTGAGGAAATCCGCTTCCCAGTTGAGGACTCCGGGAATGAACACTGCCGATATTGCTGGCAGATGACGTTCTACCCAACTGAGGATTTTTGATACTTCCAGCTTTGCCATGCAATTTCGAGTGCCGCCTTGATGATTTGTGTACACTACCGTGGTGTCGTTGTCCGATTGTACTTGAACAGGCCTGTTCTGTACTAGAGGCAGGGCCAGTGTCAATGAATTGAACACTGCCCGCAATTCCAGAATGTTTATCGGGAGGAGAGATTCCTCCCTGGTCCACCGATGGTGAAGGGTCGTCATCACGGCCATGACCTTGGTGAATTTCCGAGGTGCCGTGGCCAAACCAGAAGGCAGGACCTGAAATCCAAAAACTAACCAGGCACAACACTGCTTAGCTTCCAACATCAGATGAGATTGGACATATCCAGTGTGATGCGGCTGTAGATGATTTTTGCTGTTTCTAACTTCTACTTCTAACTACTGGTACATCAATGAATAAGTTTCAAAATATAATGCATCAAGAGAACGGTGTTGGTAGTATAAAACTACCTACAGCACCTGGTATTCCCAGGTGGTCTCACATCCAAGAACAAACCAGGCCTAAAATCAGGTGATATTGGGCACATACAGTGTGGTGTGGCTGTAGATGAGCTTGTGGTTTCTGTTAGAGTTCTTCTACTTCTAACTACTCGTACATAAATGAGTAAGCAGCCGATTTATTAAACCTGGTGAAATGATAATTTGCATGGTGATAAAGTACCAGCCAATCAGCTCCTAATTGCCATGTCACAGGCTGGGTTTGAAAAATGACAGTTAGGAGCTGACTGGCTGGTACTTTATCACCTTGCACTTTATCAGTTCACCAGGCTTAATAGATCTGCCCCAATGTTTCAAAATGGAATGCATCAAGAGAACGGTGTTAGTATTGTAAAAATACACACAGCTCCTGGTATTTCCTTTTGGTCTCCCATCCAAGTACTAAAACCAGGACCAACACTGCTCAGCTTCCATGATCAGGAGAGATTGGGCAAATCCAGTGTGCTGTGGCTGTAGATGAGCTGGTGGTTTCTGTTACAGCTCTTCTACTTCTAACTTCTGGTACATAAAAGAATACATGTAAAAATTAAATGTACCAAGAAAATGGTGTTGGTAGTTTAAAAACACCTAAAGAATCTGATACTACCAAGCAGTCTCCCATCCATGTATTAACAAAGTCCAATACTGCTTTGCTTCAAAAATCAAATGAGATTGGGCATATCCAGTGTGGTGTGGCTTTAGATAAGCTTTGTGGTTTCTGTTAGAGCTCTTCTGCTTCTAACTACTGGTACATTAATGAATATGTATAAGGTTGTAGTTTATCCAATATGCCTTTACTACCTTACCTTTCAACCCCCCCTCCCTCCCCTCTTCTCCTTATAGCTTACTTAGTTCTCTCCTCCTCGTGTGTGCGTTATTTGTTTTCTCATACGTCCTAGAGGATGCTGGGGTCACATTAAGAACCATGGGGTATAGACGGGATCCGCAGGAGACATGGGCACTTTAAGACTTTCAAAGGGTGTGAACTGTCTCCTCCCTCTATGCCCCTCCTCCAGACTCCAGTTTTAGTATTGTGCGCAGTGATACTGGATGCACTACAGGGGAGCTCTACTGAGTTTCTCTGAAAAGACTTGTTAGTTTTTTTTATTTTCAGGGAGGCTGCTGGCAACAGTCTCCCTGCTTCGTGGGACTTAGGGGAGAGAAGTATGACCAACTTCTAGTGAGTTCAATGGCTCTGCTTCAGGCTGACAGGACACCATTAGCTCCTGAGGGTGCTGATCGCTGGGTACGCCTAGATGCACACTCCCGCAGCCTGCCGTCACCCCCTTACAGAGCCAGAAGACAGGTGAGTAGCAGAAGAACAGAAGACTTCTTCTTCAGTGACGGCATTCTGAGGTACCGAGCAGCGAGCGGAACGCTGCGCGCCATGCTCACACACAGGCACAGGCACTGCAGGGTGCAGGGCACGGGGGGGGGGCACCCTGGGCAGCATAAATTCCTCACAAAAGGCTGGAAAAAGTGGACATTAGTGCCTGGGCACTGTCCTTACCCCGCTAGCGTAATTAATTATTTCTGAGCGGGACAGATATGCGCCATTACAGCGGCGGGGCTTCTTCCTCACCTCACCAGAACATCTTTAGAGCATTACAAGTCTATCACTATAGAGTTTATTATTTCCCAGACTGTGTACTTTTGGCGCTGGATTGTGAGCTGAAAAATCCTCTGTGTCCCTCTGACAGATTTACTGACGGTCTGTCCCCCATAAGCCGGTGTGTCTGTGGGTACTTGGTATATGTGTGTCAACATGTCGGTGGCTGAATGTTTTTCCCAAGAGGAAACTATATTAGGAATGCAGACATATGATGGTGGCCCTGTTGGCACCACCAATAACTGACTGGGTAAATGTTTCAGTAATATCAGAGTAAGGTTGGATAAATCTGTGTCCCAGACACAGACGTAGAGAATAGATGTGATATTCATGGCTATGTTTCTTTTCCCTCAGGCCCCGCTGGGTCGCAAAAATGTTATTTTGCCCAGTTACTACACACTGATACTGACACGGATACTGATACTTATGTCGACCATAATGTTTCCTGATTAGATCCAATATTGGCAAGGAGCATTCAGTACATGATTGTGGATATTAAGGACATATTAAAATCACTGAAGACCCTGCTGTTCCTGACAAAGGGGTCTATATGTATGTATATATAGATATATAATGAAAGCTGATGTAACGTTCCTCCATCTCTGTTTGAGAAAGTCTGGGCCAGCTCGACAAGATGGTTTCAAATCCCCAAAAGGATTCTGGTTGTTTATTCATTTCCCGCCGCGGACAGAATAAAGTGGGAGTCACCCCCTGTTCTGCACGGGGCCCTGTCACAAATCCAGCGGATCGTATGCAGGAAGCTACATTATTTCTAGTTATGTAACCACGGGTACATTACTTAGACCTGCCATTACATGTGCATGGGTGAGTAGTAGTATTCAAGAATTGGTCGAATACCTTGTCATCCGATATAGATACCCTGGAGAGATGGGATACTCCTTACGTTGTATCATATCAAGGACACTGCAGCATACTTACGTGAGACTGCAAGGGATATAGGACTCTTGAGTTCACGGGCCAATTTCATGGCAGTGTCGGATAGGAGGGCATTGTGGATTCACCAAGAGAATGCTGATGCTGACTCCAAGAAGAAAGGGAGTCTCTTCCCTATGAAGGTGAAGCCTTGTTTGGTGACTGCCTAGTTAATTTGATCTCGGCAGCTCCCGCAGGTAAGTCAACCTTCTTGCCCTATGTTCCCTCCCAACGGATGAAGACGCATCATTATCTGATGCAGTCATTTCGGCCCAATAGATATGCAAGAAGTTAAGATTCCCCTTTCTTTGCAGGTAGAGGAAGGAGAAGAGAGAAGAGGTCTGCATCCTCTTCAAGATCGCAGGAGCAGAGATCATCCTCTGCTTCTGCCAAATCCACTGCATGACGCTGGGGCTCTCTTGCAGGAGCCCGCACCAGTGGGGGCACGTCTAAAACTCTTCAGTCAGTTCTGGATTAATTCGGACATGGACTCGTGTGTTTTACAAATAGTGTCCCAAGGGTACAAACTGGGGTTTCAAGATGTTCCCCCTCACCGATTGTTCAAACATTAAGTTACTGTGCTATTCCTGGGTTATATAGCGCTGGGGTATGTGCTGGCATACTCTCTCTCTGTCTCTCCAAAGGGCCTTGTGGGGGAAATGTCTTCAGTAAAAGTATTCCCTGTGTGTGTGGTGTGTCGGTACGCGTGTGTCGACATGTCTGAGGAAGAAGGCTATATTAGAGAGGAGCGGGAGCAAATGAACGTGGTGTCTCCGCCGACACCTGATTGGATGGATATGTGGAATGTTTTAAATGCTAGTGTAAACTCATTGCACAAAAGATTAGACAAGGCAGAAGCTTTGGGACAGTCAGGGTCTCAACCAATGCCTAATCCTATGTCGCAGGGACTGTCAGGGTCTCATAAGCGCCCACTATCCAGATTGTTGACACAGATACCGACACGGATTCTGACTCCAGTGTCGATTACGATGATGCAAAGTTACAGCCAAAATTGGCAAAATACATTTGATATATGATTATGGCAATAAAAGATGTTTTGCACATCACAGAGGAGCCCCCTATCCCTGACAAGAGGGTACATATGTACAAGGGAAAGAAGCCTGAGGTAACCTTTCCCCCCTCACACGAGCTGAACGAGTTATGTGAAAAAGCTTGGGAATCTCCTGCAGATTTCCAAAAGGATTCCCCTTTCCCATCAACGGATAGGTTACGATGGGAATCCTCCCCTTGGGTGGACAAAGCATTAACACGCTTATCCAAGAAGGTAGCCCTCCCATCCCAGGATACGGCTACCCTCAAAGAGTCTGCTGACCGCAAACAGGAGATTACCCTGAAGTCCATTTATACACATTCAGGTACCTTACTCAGACCGGCAATTGCGTCGGCCTGGGTGTGTAGTGCTGTAGCGGCATGGACGGATACCCTAGATAAGGCTACTATTTTATTGCCCCTGGGGCATATAAGAGATGCTGTCCTATATATGTGTGTATGCAAACTACAGGTGGTGCTGCAGGGCTCACACCCTTTTACTTGTCTTGTAGAGCAACTCTGGAGCTGTTACTGGGTCCAGCTGCTGCAAGAAATCAGCTTGAATGCTTCAGGGGCTTGGGCATGGCCAACATGAGCCCCACACTGATGGGGGTGTATAAAGCGATCTAGGGGTCATCCAAGCGCAACCCCACAAAGGCCGCCATGCCCTGCGTGACCATTTTCTCTTTTCATATGCAGACGAGGGTTGCAGCCAACTATGCCCATTGCTTGGATGACATCACCGTATGCAAATCCGTCTGCTGCAGACCTTTCCCCAGGAATGCTTGTACTAGTTGTTGCATATGGTTTGATGTTTGAGGGTGCTTCAGTATTAGGCAGCCTTCCGCCCTCTCATGTTCATCTGAAAATATGTGGTCTCCCTGCAGTTCCCTTGTGCTTCCTCAGTTGAATCTCCTTAACTTGACGGGTGTGTGCCCGAGCAGCCGCCCTCCACAGCCCTATCCCAGCACATGCTTTTCTTGCGTATGAGATCTCTTGATCATGAAGATAGTTCTCACAGGGTGAGGTTCATCCATTACATTTTAAAGTAGGAAGGTACAAATTACATATTCAAATTACATATATGTGCTGGATTCAAATGTTTTCCCCCCTTCCTTTCTCAATTGTGCCCATCAGCAGCTATTCTAATGTTGCTGCCAATGGGTGTGACACATTAATTTCTTCTGTGGGATACACTGGACTCCACAAGGATTCACATTGGGGTGTAGAGTAGGATCTTGATCTGAGGCACCAACAGGCTCAAAGCTTTTGACTGTTCCCAAGATGCTCAGCGCCCCCTCCTCTATAACCTCGCTTCCATGAACAGGGAGCTCAGTTTGTAGTTGGTGCCTTCAGTAGCAGGCCACTTAAGAGGGGGCTGCCTCAGGCAGCCTATTCTTAGCTATTAATTTTGACAAGAAAAGAAGAACTTTTTTTTATAAGAATCTACAAGGGCTGCAGCAGGCTAGGTCTAATAGACATCTTTACTGCAGCTCCATCACTCCCAGCGGCGCAGTATACTCCCGCGCCCTGGTTGCTGGGTCACTGCAGCGGAGGCTCCGGTTTCTTCCTAAGGTCAGTCACACACACACCGCCCTCCGGGATCACGAGGCCGCTGATGAAAGGGAGGTAAGGGACTTCTGTGCCCACACTATACCGTGATCCAGCGTGGCTGTAGGGGCCGGGCCATGTGCGCACTGGCGTGGACACTGATTACTGGGCAGCCGCTCCACTAGCCACCAGGGACAGTTAAGGAGCACAGCTCTGGGGGGTTTTCTCTTATATTAACCCCATTTTGTACTACCCGCAGTGCATTGTGATAGGTAATAGAGCCTGATTCAGGTTGGATTGCAATCGCAATAAGCAGTCCAACTGCAAAAATTGCTAAGAGCATACGCATGCGCCTGCATTTTCTGCGGCACCCCGCAGTTAATGCAATCGCCTCTGACTGTCAATCGGTGCTGGGGGGGGGGGGGGTCAGCAACACTCCATTTCCAAGTCGGAGATGGAGCGGTGCGTGGGCAGGGCTTCAAAATGGGGTCGGCAACGGAGAAACAGGAGGCGTGGTCAGAGCGGTTGCATGACATCACATGCAGCAGCTGCGATCACAAAAATGGTGGCGGCTTCCTGCGCACACATACAGTCTGCACCAACAGGAGGCTAACCCATTTTTCATGATCACGCTGAACTGCACTGCGACTGCAATTTCAGCGTGGTCAAGAAGGGAGGCGGCATGCTGGGTGGCCCCAGCATGCGAACCAAAGGATTGCAAATTCTGTTACTTAGCAGAATTTGCAATCCTTACTGAATTAGGCCCATTGATTACAAAATTTATTTGTAAATATTTGAAGTTTTTCTTCAGGGACTAACACAAAAGATGCTTGGGGCTACTAACACATGGGTAAGCCACGTAAAGCTTCCCATGGGTCAGTGGCATCACAACGGGGTTGCGGCCCACACCCGAGTGTCACCCGCCAAGGGGGGTGACACCAAAGTGCCGGCTCCTCTTCAGTGACAGAATATGGGTGTTTCACTGTGACATTACGTGCAACACCCAGTTTCTGTCACTGTGCAGGAGCCAGCACCACTCACACACTAGTCCCCGGGTGCAGCACTCAACCCCCGGGATACCCGGAGCAACAAAATGGAGATTCAGGCCAACAGGCCACACCCCTACCTATGAGACCATGCCTCCATTTTACCATTGCGCTGCTTATCTGCGTGCACTGCATTACAATCTCCCTCGCTGCCTCTCTGGGTGTCACCAATGATAGTGACACCTTTGCCATGCTTGTAGCAGCTGGTCCTAAGATCTACGCCTCCAGCCCTGAGTGTTTGCCCTTGTGACTTGTTGATCATCATAGCGAAGCAGATTCTTACAGAAAACTGCAGGGGCTTAGATTGAAAAGAAAAACATTGACGAACCCATCATTTCAGCAACAGGGTCTGCCACACGGCTGACTGAAATGACTGGTTGGTTTGGACCCCCACCAAAAAAGAAGCAATCAATCTCTCCTTGCACAAACTGGCTCTACAGAGGCAAGATGTCCACCTCATCATCCTCCGATTCCTCACCCCTTTCACTGTGTACATCGCCCTCCTCACAGATTATTAATTCGTCCCCACTGGAATCCACCATCTCAGATCCCTGTGTACTTTCTGGAGGCAATTGCTGGTGAATGTCTCCACGGAGGAATTGATTATAATTCATTTTGATGATCATCATCTTCTCCACATTTTCTGGAAGTAACCTCGTACGCCGATTGCTGACAAGGTGAGCGGCTGCACTAAACACTCTTTTGGAGTACACACTGGAGGGAGGGCAACTTAGGTAGAATAAAGCCAGTTTGTGCAAGGGCCTCCAAATTGCCTCTTTTTCCTGCCAGTATACATACGTGCCTACCTGGATGCGGTCACTCATATAATCCTCCACCATTCTTTCAAAGGTGACAGAATCATATGCAGTGACAGTAGACGACATGTCAGTAATCGTTGCCAGGTCCTTCAGTCCGGACCAGATGTCAGCACTCACTCCAGACTGCCCTGCATCACCGCCAGCGGGCGGGCTCGGAATTCTTAGCCTTTTCCTCGCACCCCCAGTTGCGGGAGAATGTGAAGGAGGAGCTGTTGACGGGTCACGTTCCGCTTGACTTGACAATTTTCTCACCAGCAGGTCTTTGAACCTCTGCAGACTTGTGTCTGCAGGAAAGAGAGATACAATGTAGGTTTTAAATCTAGGATCGAGCACGGTGGCCAAAATTTATTGCTCTGATTTCAACAGATTGAATCCTGGTTAAGCGAATTAAGGGCTCCATCCACAAGTCCCACATGCCTAGCGTAATCGCTCTGTTTTAGCTCCTCCTTCAATGTCTCCAGCTTCTTCTGCAAAAGCCTGATGAGGGGAATGACCTGACTCAGGCTGGCAGTGTCTGAACTGACTTCACGTGTGGCAAGTTCAAAGGATTGCAGAACCTTGCACAACGTTGAAATCATTCTCCACTGCGCTTGAGTCAGGTGCATTCCCCCTCCTTTGCCTATATCGTGGGTAGATGTATAGGCTTGAATGGCCTTTTGCTGCTCCTCCATCTTCTGAAGCATATAGAGGGTTGAATTCCACCTCGTTACCACCTCTTGCTTCAGAGGATGGCAGGGCAGGTTCAGGAATGTTTGGTGGTGCTCCAGTCTTCGGCACGCGGTGGCTGAATGCAGAAAGTGGCCCGCAATTCTTCGGGCCACCGACAGCATCTCTTGCATGCCCCTGTCGTTTTTTAAATAATTCTGCACCACCAAATTCAATGTATGTGCAAAACATGGGACGTGCTGGAATTTGCCCAGATGTAATGCACGCACAATATTGGTGGCGTTGTCCGATGTCACAAATCCCCAGGAGAGTCAAATTGGGGTAAGCCATTCTGCGATGATGTTCCTCAGTTTCCGTAAGAGGTTGTCAGCTGTGTGCCTCTTATGGAAAGCGGTGATACAAAGCGTAGCCTGCCTAGGAACGAGTTGGCATTTGCGAGATGCTGCTACTGGTGCCGCCGCTGCTGTCCTTGCTGCGGGAGGCAATACATCTACCCAGTGGGCTGTCACAGTCATATAGTCCTGAGTCTGCCCTGCTCCACTTAACCACGGACATGTGGACTAGTGGACATTGGGTACAACTGCATTTTTTAGGACACTGGTGACTCTTTTTCTGAGGTCTGTGTACATTTTCGGTATCGCCTGCCTAGAGAAATGGAACCTAGATGGCATTTGGTACCGGGGACACAGTACCTCAATCAAGTCTCTAGTTGCCACTGAATTAACGATGGATACCGGAACCACGTTTCTCACCACCCAGGCTGACAAGACCTGAGTTATCCGCTTTGCAGCAGGATGACTGCTGTGATATTTCATTTTCCTCGCAAAGGACTGTTGGACAGTCAATTGCCTACTGGAAGTAGTACAAGTGGTCTTCCGACTTCCCCTCTGGGATGACGATCGACTCCCAGCAGCAACAACAGCAGCGCCAGCAGCAGTAGGCGTTACACTCAAGGATGCATCGGAGGAATCCCAGGCAGGAGAGGACTCGTCAGACTTGCCAGTGACATGGCCTGCAGGACTATTGGCTCTCCTGTCTAAGGAGGAAATTGACACTGAGGGAGTTGGTGGTGTGGTTTGCAGGAGCTTGGTTACAAGAGGAAGGGATTTAGTGGTCAGTGGACTGCTTCCGCTGTCATCCAAAGTTTTTGAACTTGTCACTGACTTATGATTAATGCGCTGCAGGTGACGTATAAGGGAGGATGTTCTGAGGTGGTTAACGTCCTTACCCCTACTTATTACAGCTTGACAAAGGCAACACACGGCTTGACACCTGTTGTCCGCATTTGTGTACAGGATGCATACCTTCATGTCCAAATTTATCCATCTCATCAGTCGTACCTCAGATTTGCGGTACAGGACTGTCATTGCCAATTTCAGACGTTGCTGTTTGGTCTCTCCACGGCCCAGAGAATTTTCACCAAGGTAATGGTGGAAATGATGGTTTTCCTGCGCAAGCAAGGTGTCACAATTATCCCGTACTTGAGCGATCTCATAAAAGCGAGATCAAGAGAGCAGTTGCTGAACAGCGTATCACTTTCACTGAAAGTGTTACAGCAACACGGCTGGATTTTCAATATCCCAAAGTCGCAGTTGGTTCCTACGACTCGTCTGTCTTTCTTGGGCATGATTCTGGACACAGACCAGAAGAGGGTTTATCTCCTGATAGAAAAGGCCCAGGAACTCATGACTCTTGTCAGGAACCTATTGAAACCAAAACTTGTGTCAGTGCATCACTGCACTCGAGTCCTGGGAAAGATGGTGGCATCATACAAAGCCACTCCATTCGGCAGGTTCCATGCGAATACTTTCCAATGGGACCTACTGGACAAGTGGTCTGGGTCACATTTACAGATGCATTGGTTGATCACCCTGTCCCCCAGGGTCAGGGTATCACTCCTGTGGTGGCTGCAGAGTGCTCACCTTCTCGAGTGACGCAGATTCGGCATTCAGGACTGGATCCTGGTGACCACAGATGCAAGCCTCCAAGGCAGGGAAGAAATTTCCAAGGTCTTTGGTCAAGTCAAGAGACTTGTCTTCACATCAACATCCTGAAACTAGGGGCCATATACAATGCCCTACGTCAAGCGGAGACCTTACTTTGCGACCAACCGGTTCTGATCCAGTCAGACAACGTCACCGCAGTGGCTCATGTAAACCGCCAAGGCGGCACAAGGAGCAGAGTGGCGATGGCACAAGCTACCTTTGCATTTTTCTCCCAAACGAAGGACACTAGAATGAAAATTTTAAAGCCTCCTGTTAGTGCTTCATCTACACGGTATAGCCCTGAATTTTCCAATGCGTAGCTCTTTGCAAAAGAGAGATATTGGCAAGGAAAAGCTGTCTTGTACCTTTGCATTTTTCTCCCAAACGAAGGACACTAGAAAGAAAATTTTAAAGCCTCCTGTTAGGCCATCATCTACACGGCATAGCCCTGAATTTTCCAATGCGTAGCTCTTTGCAAAAGAGAGATATTGGCAAGGAAAAGCTGTCTTGTACCTTTGCATTTTTCTCCCAAACGAAGGACACTAGAAAGAAAATTTTAAAGCCTCCTGTTAGGCCATCATCTACACGGCATAGCCCTGAATTTTCCAATGTGCAGCTCTTTGCAAAAGAGAGATATTGGCAAGGAAAAGCTGTCTTGTACCTTTGCATTTTTCTCCCAAACGAAGGAAACTAGAATGAAAATTTTAAAGCCTCCTGTTAGTGCTTCATCTACACGGTATAGCCCTGAATTTTCCAATGCGTAGCTCTTTGCAAAAGAGAGATATTGGCAAGTAAAAGCTGTCTTTCAACTCTTCCACAACTGAAAAACAGATAGTGTTCCCAAGCCTTCCATCCTGTAATATCTTCAGTCTCTCGTCAATGAAGAAAACAATCCCTCCAGCAGACTCTTCAACCACGATACAAGATCACAGCCAAAAGGGCGAGAAGCAACTACACTTGCGTTTAACCAAAATGGCTAAAACTTAGTGGAGGAAAGTGCAGTGCACCAAAACATAAGCTGACACAATCATGGAGAATGCGCCAGCATATATGCTCTTCTATCTATATTTTGCAAACCTGCTCTTGTCCCCTCCAGCTGCTCCATGTAGATTTGACGCCTGGCAAGGTGCATAACCCACTGACAAGCAGGCACACTCCTGCATGAGTTTTCACTCTCACTAGCAGGATGATACACATTCATTTGCATGTGCTCCACCTCTGACACACCGCCCACCCAACCACCCAGTCACCAGAGCCACCCACAAGCCAACTGGCTCCGTGATTTAATTTGCACAGTGCAGTCATCCAGGCAGCATGTCCTTCTCAATGGAATAATCTCTGGTTCCATGGAATCTTCCGCATTGGAATGCTGCGGAACAAAAAGGATTTAAACATTCAGCTTGCTAGCATTCAATGTACCTGCGGCTTGGCTCTAGCACATGGGTCTTCATCCTGTGGCCCTCCAGCTGCTGTGAAACTACACATCCCAGCATGCCCTGCCACAGTTTTGCTATTAAGGTATGCTAAAACTGAGGCAGGGCATGCTGGTATATGTAGTTCCACAGCAGCTGGAGGGTCGCAGGTTGAAGACCCATATTCTGGCATGCCTGTTCTATGATGCATGTTCCGTGATGTCACAATCAGCTTGGAATGGGGTGTCTAGCATGCATTTGCTGACAGCCACTTGATGGAGACACACATCAGGAGATGCAGCATATCGGAGGTCTTCGATGCCTTTCCAGCAAATGCACACCACCAGCTGCTGGTCTGGACACAAAACAATACCCACAATTGAAGGCTCAAAATGCTCAACTACAGGATTAATGTAAGTAGTGAATTTAGGAATGAATTTAGAAGTAGGAAATTAAGTTAGTTCACAAGTACATTCAAATTCCGATCTAAAGTCTAGGTAGGCCTCACGTCCTGGCAGCCCCCAGCATTTAAAAATGCCTTGATTAGAGGTAGGTAATTAAATGTAGATAAGAAGTAGACACAAAATAACACTCCACAGAGCAATTATCAGGTGTCTTTATCAATTGTTGCATTTAAAAAATCAAGCAATTAGGGAACACAATGTTGCGACAATGTAACCCTATTTGCAAAATAGTACTAAATAAGTTTGTCGATGTAAGACATTTGCAAAGGCGCAAACAAAACACGCTGGAAAATGCAACTGAATCTGTTTTTGGAGGTTAGAATAGATGCAGGATCAAGTAGCTCAATGGGTAGGGTGTTTGATTAGAATTCAACAGGTTATAGATTTGAATCCTGGGTATGATAGTTTGAGGTGTTATTTAATAAAGTATGTTTATATATTAGTCACACATGGCTTACTTGTACAAATGGCATGTCACCAGTTAGTGCTGACTGCTGATATGCCATTTGCACAAACACGCCATGTGTGACTGTATATGCATTTAAGGAGGGCACCCCGGCAATACCACAAACCATTGAGTGTCAAGTATACTAGATATATCTTCATATCTCATGTGCTTTCTCTGAGACCAATCTTGTTATGCCCCTTCCCCACAAGGCATGCGCCTTTTGTCCATATTGCAAAAATGGGGAGGGGAGGGGGGGGGCATATAATTCTCTGTCACAGGGCACCAAAAAGTCTAGTTATGGCTCTGGTATGCATTATGTAATCTGGCAGACCATATCTCCAACACTGGCTGGTTGGAATAGAAATCCGGTTATCTATGTGAGCAAATGACCATCAACGATTTACTCTCAAACACTAGAAAATGGACAAACATGGTCCCCTAAACAAATTGGTTAAATTTTGGGTTTAACCAATTTGTGTAATGACCATTTTTGACCACTTTTCTAGTGTTTGGGAGCAAATGGTTAATTGACATTTGCTACTATACATTACTAGATCAGATTTTCATTCCATCCATCCAGACTGGATAGATAGCCTGACAGATAATTGTGTAGTGTACGCCCAGGATAACTGTCAGTTGTGCTTTCTTTTATGACGGCACATAAATGGGTGGGCAGATCCAGAGCAAGCACTGCCCACTCATGCATAGTTGTCAACTGATGTGAAGTTCCAGGGGGCAATCTCAGTTATAAAGAAAAGTATCTGGAAATTGTCCCTAGTTTAAAAAAAAAATAAAAAAAAATTGATCAACTCCATTTATTTAGTATGATATCCCAGCAGTCAGAACAACATACTTTATTAAATAACACATCTCAAACTACCATACCCAGGATTCAAACCTATAACCTGTTGAATTCTAATCAAACACCCTACCTATTGAGCTATTTGATCCTGCGTAAAAATTGTGAACATTATATGAAGCTATTGGTACTTTGCAAAAAAAAAGTATCAGCATTACAACGCAGCAGATCCATGCAGTTTGCAGCCACACACTACATGTATCTGCTCAGCCACAATGCTGATTATTTCTTCACAAAGTACAAGGTGAGCTCCAAACAGAATTCTCTAGCTTAGAATTATACCTTTCTATGCCAAGCCTAGAAGTCGGGCCCCCCACCATGGGATCCCCCAGAGGGAGGCCTGCACCGTCATGCGGCAGGCTTGTCCGTTTTGGAAGCAGGCTGATGGGCAGCCCAGGCTTGCTTCAGTCTGGGCTTGGCAGGTCTGGAAGCATGAGCTTGCTTTGGGTATGCCTGACCTTTGGTACGCTTTACCTGAGGGATGAAAGGGCCAAGGGAAAGTACTTTTAGCCTTCTGCGTGGTAGGAGTCATACGAGGTAGGCAAGCTGTTTTAGCAGTAGCCAGATCAGCTACAATCTTATTGAGGTCTTCTCCAAAGAGAGTGTCTCCCTTGAAAGGAAGCACCTCCAGGGTTTTCTTGGAATCCATATCCACCGACCAGGATCTCAACCAGCTGTATAAAGTATTACCTTGGAACTGGCTCTCCACTCCCCATTATCTGGTTATCATGGCTTCCTCCGCCAGTGTCCAGACTCGCTTGCTGAAGCTCGGCCACTTCTTCCTAGCAGCAGGCTCCTGGATCACTGGGCAGCAGAGGTGCTTGGGAGCCGGAAGGGGGCGGAGCAATCAGGCAGGCAGTTGCAGTGCTGCCCAGCTATCTGTGGTGTGAGAAGAAGCAGGGGCACCCCACCGCTGGCAGTGCTGCAGCTAGCGGTGGTGGCAGCGGCGAGGCTGCTGGGCTGGGTCTTGAAAAAGGTGGAAAGAAGGGTGTTACGGCATGGAATGTACAAACTGCGAGACCCTGCTGGTAGCGCCTTTGTCTATTTAGTAGGAAGGGCACGTAACAGCCGGGGGGCAATGGAGGAAGCCCCTTTAGGGCTGGAGCCCCTTCAGGGCTGGAGCCCGGCGGCAACTGACTCCGTTGTCTCTGGCAGTTCTGCCCCTGGACTAGAGGAATGGTCAAGAACATGGCAACATTTAATGCCAAAAAATGCAAAATCATACACGTCTCAAAAATGCAAAGGCTAACTATAATATTAAGGGCATTATAATGGCAAGAGGAAAGCTATCTAAGTATTACTATTTCAGGTGAGCAATGTAACAAAGCAATAGGAAAGGCAAGTCAGATGCTTGTTTGCATAGGTTAAAGAACCAGTAGCAGAAAAAAGTAATACAGGTTGAGTATCCCATATGCAAATATTCTGAAATACGGAATATTCCGAAATACGGACTTTTTTGAGTGAGACTGAGATAGTGAAACCTTTGTTTTTTGATGGCTCAGTGTACACAAACTTTGTTTAATACTCAAAGTTATTAAAAATATTGTATTAAATGAACTTCAGACTGTGTGTATAAGGTGTATATGACACATGAATGAATTCTGTGAATGTACACACACTTTGTTTAATGCACAAAGTTATAAAAAATATTGGCTAAAATGACCTTCAGGCTGTGTGTATAAGGTGTATATGAAACATAAATGCATTCTGTGCTTAGATTTAGGTCCCATCACCATAATATCTCGTTATGGTATGCAATTATTCCAAAATACAGAAAAATCCGATATCCAAAATTCCTCTGGTCCCAAGCATTTTGGATAAGGGATACTCAACCTGTAATGCAACTGTATAGGTCCTTGGTACAGCCACATTTAGAATCCTGTGTTCAGTTCCAGAAGCCATATCTCCAGAAGGCTGTAAATACATTAGGGCAACTAAAATTGTGCATGGCCTACATCACAAAACTTACCTGGAAATACTAAAAGATTATGTGTATAGTTTGGAGAAGGGAAGAGGGAACATACAGTAATAGAAACATTTAAATATATAGGGAGGAATGTAATAGGGTGTGAGAATCAGAAAGTGAGAGATTTTGTGTTTTTTCCTGTTGTGTTTTTTTTTTTTTATTGTTTGTTTTTTAAAGTGGCAATCCTTTACATGGCAAAACCAGGTTGATATTTGCCATGTAAAGGATTGCCACCGTGGGCATGTGTAGAAGGGGCACTGCTACTGTTGGCATTATGTGTGTAAGCTGCACTGATATGGTGGTTATGTGTATAAAGGGCACTGCGACTGTGGGTATTATTATTATTATTATTATTATTATTACATGCGGTGTAATGACAATAAGATAGTGCTACTGTGTGGCGTATTTTGATTTGGGGTGCTATTGTGTGGCCATGCCCCTTCCTTGTGATACCACACCGTCTTTTTTTAAGGAGCGCACTGTCCCTTTATTAAGTATTGGAGAGAGGGCCCAAATTAATAGTTTGCAGGGAGGCGCCAAACACCCTAGCACTGGCCCTTTGGTAGGGGACAGGATTTGCTTCTGCTTGTGCACATATGTTATGATTGCCAGCCAACAGCACTGGTTTTGCCTATAACACTAACTATAAATATTTTGAATTGGTCCTGGACCACCAATCCAAGGCACCCCTGCAAGTGTCCTGAGGCACCCCAGGGTGCAGTTTGAGAACCACTGGTCTAGTGAGTACCCAGGATAATTATTGTAGCTGGTCTGCGGGTAACAGCTCTCAGATCCACTTCTAGAAAAAATGCAGCAATGTAATTTGAGTGACAAACTGCAGAGATGAACCCTTTCTGTGACTGCTGCACAGGGATCACACAAACTCTATTCATAGGGCTGACTTCACTTAGGGGAGATGTTCTCACCCCGCAAAGAAGTGCGAGTATATACCGCACTTACGGTACCATTGGATTTACAGATATTTTCTTGCAATACACTATGGGGTTCATTCTGAGTTGATTGCTCGCTAGCAGTTTTTAGCAGCCATGCAAACGCATTGTCGCTGCCCACTGGAGAGTGTATATTCACTTTGGAGAAGTGCGAACACTTGAGCAGCAGAGCGCCTGCAAAATCGTTTCAAAATAAGACCAGCACTGTAGTTACACTTCGTGTGCGTTGATTCTAACAACCGAGGGACGGCTTTTGATGTCACACACCCATCCAGCGAATGCCCAGCCACGTCTGCATTTCTTCTGCCACGCCTGCATTTTTCCAAGCACTCCCTGAAAACGGTCAGTTGACACCCAGAAACGCCCTCTTTCTGTCAATCTCCTTGTGGCCTGTTCTGTGATTGGAATAATCGCTAGAACTAGTGCAAAACCACAATGGACTTTGTACCCGTACGATGCGCATGCACATTACGGAGCATGCGCATGCACAGATTAGCCATTTTTTTTCAACTGATTGCTACGCAGCGAACAACGGCAGCAAGCGATCAACTCGGAATGACCCCCTATATACATAGAAACATGGATTTTTACTGCAGGAATTATGGTTAGTTTAGGGGTATCGGTTAGGGTCAACAGAGGTGTAGCTAGGGGTCCAAGCGCCCCTGGCAAAGTAAGGGACTAGCGCCCCCCCTTTCGATAAAGCATTGCAGTCCATTGGCGGTTACCATGTTGGAGCCACAGCAACTGACCCCCTCCCCCACACGCAGCCCTACATCATCGGCTGGGATTCACTGTTGGTGTGAAGCCACTGGGAACATTCTGGTAGCATTAGCAGCAGTCTGTGTCATAGATAGGGAAGGCAGAAGGTTAACTAGCTAAAAGCAGTCTGTTGGCAGCAGAGGCTGGGCGGGGGGCTGAGAATGAGCCAACGCTGATCAGTGTCCAGTCTGCTCAGACAAAAATATTTTGTGATCAGGGCTGGTTCTAGACCAAAGGAGCCAATGGCAAAAATTTCCTTTGGCACCCCCCCCCCCCCCCCACACACACACATACACACACACACACACACACACACCAAAAAAGAACATATCCCAGTTTAACATAATGCTATGTGGTGCAAGGTGTGGAGCTGGTCACTTGTATCAGACCTCTGACATTTGCCTTTTCGCCCATATTGCATACTTTTTCTTGCAGGTTGTGTCTTAATTCAAGAAGTGTTCTAAGTACTTCAGCTTAGTATCTTTACTGACCCCTCTTTACCCCACACTACATAACTGACCCCTCTATACCCTACACTACATCACTGACCTTTCTATAACCATCACTGCATTACTGACCACTCTATACAGTACACTGACCTCTATATACCTGCTAGTACATCCCTGATGCCTATATTCCCTAAGCTAAATCCCTGACGCCTCTATTCCCTACGCTACATTCCTGATGCCTCTATAACCTACGCTACATCCCTGACGCCTCTATACCCTACGCTACATCCCTGACGCCTCTATACAGTACAATGCATTACTGATCCCTCTAGACCATACATCCTCATTACATCAGAGAGATAGTGAAACACTGGAAAAAATAAGGATAAAGTGGACTACAGAAACTGATGCTCTAAACAAAGGAGAGAGAGAGAAAAGCACAAGGGAAAGTGGGCAATCGGAACACCATAGAGAGAGGAGAGATAGAAATGCCTGAAAAAGTAAAGGGGGTTGGGTATGGCATCCGGCGCTCGGGATTCCAGCAGTCACATGATACCTAATCCTAATCCTAACCCTCTGGGGGGGGTGGCGGATAGGGCTAACCCTCAGGGGGTGGCAGCTAGGACTAACCCCCCCCCTCCTAGTGCCTTCCCTAACACCCCCTCCCCCGGTCCTAACCCTCCCTCCAATACTCGCCTTCGGGATGTTGGCTGTCTGTGTGCCGGCACCAGTCTCCCAAGTGGTGTCAGGATTCCAACATCGGTCAAATGACCGCCGGTATACCGTCTGCCGGGATGGTAAATGTATCCTGAGGATAGGTAGTGAGTGTGGAGGGATAGGTGGTTCAGTAAAATGTAACAGCTCAAACTGCGATCATTCACTGATAAATTGATTTATAGCTCTCCCTTTTTAACCATTGCAGTCATAAAAGCAATGTTTTTTAAACTTTTAAATAAAGCTTGTTAGCATCCCCAGCACACTGTATATGCTGGGAGATGTAGTTCTCAATATGAAAACATTTAATTACTGTATGAACTCTAATTCCCCAACTGAAACCTCTCACAAACACACACTCCTAAATCTAGTACACACACACACACATTTCCCCAGTACTGACAACTCTCATCACTTCCACACACTGACAACTCCCTCCTGCTCCTCTCCCCACTGACACTGACAGCTCCCTCACAGTCACACACATCCTCCACCCCCCCACCCCCCCCCACACACACACTGATAGCACACATGCACAAATCCCCCCCTCCTCGACACTAACTGTCACGGACTGCTTGGGCAGCAGGGGGCAGGCTCTGACTTGAAGTGCTGAAATTCAACAGCTCTCTCGAACTTGCAAGGCATGGCTGTGCAGCTGTCTCCAGCCATCTCCTTGCCCACTGTGTAATTTGTGGCGTTCTCTGATGTTCCCCGCTCTGCCTCTACAACTGGCACATAATGTACAGCAGTGGTGACTCCTGAGTATGGGCCTGGAGAACTCCGCCTACCAGGGGGTAGGGATTAATAATTTCAAAGGGGCAGAGCTAGGAGTAAAGCAGTGGACAGCAGTTGAGGGGCGTTTCAAACTGTAACAGGGTTGGGACAATTTCAGTATCCTTCCCTCACCGTCTAATTGGTCAGTCCCACGCTGATTGCCATAGCGCCCTTTCGAGACTGCAGAACTCTATCCCTTAGCCACGGTTGGCACAGCTGGATGGTGCCCCTGGCAAGTGCCATCCTGGCCAAGGGGTAGATACGCCCCTGAGGGTCAGGGCCAGCAACAGAAATCTCGGGGCCCAGTACACTGATATCTCTGGGGCCCCCTCAACCCCCCCTTAACTTGGCAGAGGGATCTTTAAAAAAAATGGAGCCTTTGACTCGGACCGTCAGTGAGGCCGGCAGGTGGTTTTCATACTGGGCTATCCAGCTCTTCGGTGGCGGTGGCAGGGACATTCAGAAAAGGGCCAGCACAGCAACATGCATAATAATGGCAATACAGTATGGACCACAGGGACTGGACAAAGTGATGGGGTAAAAGGAGGGGGGAGGGTTTAGTTGGCCTGTTAATTGTTTTCCTGCTTAAATTGAGCAGTTGGTGGATACACTTTAAAAAGCAATATTGGCACTGTGGCCCCATTATTTCTGTTCTTAATACTTGGAGCCCTGAACAAGTGTCCCCTTTGTCCCCCCTGTCAGCGGGCCTGTTCAGGCGTTACCTATGGAGAAGCTGCGACATGACATCCTAGGACACGATACTGCACCATGCATCACCATTATATTTCAGTGTGCCTTGTCAATATTTAAATCTTGTTCTGTGTGACGTGAGTTGTAAATGGTTGAAAATCTCTGTGCTACAGTATCGTCACCATGTAGTTATAACAACACCGCAAAACCACCAAAAGACGTGTTTTGGTAGAGGGACTGCTGGAGGGGCCCATTGGGGCCCCCAGTTTGCTACCCCACCCCAGTATACCTGTGCTGTAGCCAGTGGAAGGGGCACTATCTTCCCGGTGATCTCTTCGGGAAGATGGTGCCGCACATAGAAAGCAAAGACTCTGGCTGCACTCTCCTGCCCTCGCTCTAAGCAAGGTGATCGGGCCACAAAAGGACCCCTGTCGGACCCCTGCCGGACCCCGGCCTGTGGGCCACAAAAGGATGCATTGGGGGCGGCATGCGGCCCATGGGTTTGACACCCCTGCCCTAGAGTATCAAAATTTGTTTCACGGCACCCCTAGGCCAAAGTTTTTTTTATTGAGAAATTCAGAAAAAAATATAAAATTAAGTAAATTGTGTTTATAGCATGTCATCCTCAGGTTCAGTTATGTTGTGAGGGAATGGTTTTGCCAATTTAATAAAGTATAAATAATTTTAATTGGTCCTGGACCACCAAACTATGCTACCAGTGCAAGAACCCCAGTTTGGAAACTACTGCCATAAAATAAACCTTTTTTGTTTTTTTTAAACTACATGTAATACACCTTAGAGCTCAGTTCCTAAAAGGTTTTAAACCCTTGCATACAGTAAACTACACATATTTAAAAATCCTACACCGGGCACAAGTGCTCACGGGCCAATTTCATGGCAGTCTCGGATAGGAGGGCATTGTGGATTCACCAAGGGAATGCTGATGCTGACTCCAAGAAGAAAGGGAGTCTCTTCCCTATGAAGGTGAAGCCTTGTTTGGCGACGGCCTAGTTAATTTGATCTCGGCAGCTCCCGCAGGTAAGTCATCCTTCTTGCCCTATGTTCCCTCTCAACGGATGAAGACGCATCATTATCTGACGCAGTCATTTCGGCCCAATAGATATGCAAGAAGTTAAGATTCCCCTTTCTTTGCAGGTAGAGGAAGGAAAAGAGGGAAGAGGTCTGTAGCCTCTTCAAGATCGCAGGAGCAGAGATCGTCCTCTGCTTCTGCCAAATCCACTGCATGATGCTGGGGCTCTCTTGCAGGAGCCCGCACCAGTGGGGGGCACGTCTAAAACTCTTCAGTCAGTTCTGGATTCATTCGGACCTGGACTCGTGGGTTTTACAAATAGTGTCCCAAGGGTACAAACTGGGGTTTCAAGACGTTCCCCCTCACCGATTGTTCAAATCAGCCTTAGTCAGCAGGGAGAAGGTTTTTATTCAAGCCTCTTCGTGGTCCCGAAGCCGGACGGCTCAGTCAGACCAATCTTAAATCTGAAATCCCTTAATTTCTACCTAAAGAAATTCAATTTCAAGATGGAATCTCTCAGGGTAGTGATCTCCAGTCCGGGGGATAAAGGAGATTTCATGGTTTTGGTAGACATAAAGGATGCCTACTTATATGTTCCCATTTAGCCACTGCATCAAGCTACCTGAGGTTTGCAATTCAGGATTGTCATTACCAATTTCAGACGTTGCCGTTTGGTCTGTCCACGGCTCCGAGGATTTTCACCAGGGTGATGGCGGAAATGATGGTTCTCCTTCGCAAGCAAGGAGTCACAATTATCCCGTACTTGGATGATCTCCTGATAAAGGCGAGATCCAGGGACCAGTTGGTGCAAAACATCTACTCTCCCTGACAGTTCTTCAACAACATGGTTGGCTCCTAAACTTGCCAAAATCGCAGTTGGTCCCAATGACGCGGTTGTTGTTTTTGGGAGTGATACTGGACACAGAAGAGGTTTTCTTCTAGTGGAAAGGCTCTGGAGATCCAGAGTCTGGTCAAACAAATTCTGAAACCAGCAAGAGTGTTAATCCATCAATGCATTCAGTTGCTGGGGAAGATGGTTGCGGCCTACGAGGCCATTCAGTTTGGCAGGTTCCATGCCAGAGTGTTCCAGTGGGACCTGTTGGACAAGTGGTCCGGATCCCACCTACACATGCACCGGAGGATAATCCTGTCTTCCAAGACCAGAATCTCACTCCATTGGTGGCTGCACAGTTCTCACCACCTAGAGGGGTGATTGTTCGGGATCCAGGACGGGATCCTAGGGACCACGGATGCAACCCTCCGAGTCTGGAGAGCAGTCACACAGGGGGAAAACATCCAAGGAAGATGGTCAAGTCTTCCTTGGATGTTTTCATCTCCACATAAATGTTCTGGAGTTAAGGGCCATTTAATAACTGCAGACACAGTACGCACTGGGACGGGTGCCCAGCATCCTCTACGGACTAAGAGAAAAGGATTTACCGGTAGGTATTAAAATCCTATTTTCTCTAACGTCCTAGAGGATGCTGTGGACTCCGTAAGGACCATGGGGATAGACGGGCTCCGCAGGAGACATGGGCACTTTAAGAAAGACTTTAGTTCTGGGTGTGCACTGGCTCCTCCCTCTATGCCCCTCCTCCAGAACTCAGTTTGATACTGTACCCAGTGGAGACTGGGTGCTTTTCAGGAGCTCTCCTGAGCTTTCTGACAGAAAGTATTTTGTTAGGTTTTTAATTTTCAGGGAGCACTGCTGGCAACAGACTCCCTCATCGAGGGACTGAGGGGAGAGAAGCAGCCCTGCTCTCTGAGTTGCAAGGTCCTGCTTCTTAGGCTACTGGACACCATTAGCTCCAGTGGGATTGGTACGCAGGATCTCACCCTCGCCGTCCGTCCCAGAGCCGCGCCGCCGTCCCCCTCGCAGAGCCGGAAGATAGAAGCCGGGTGAGTATGAGAAGAAAAGAAGACTTCAGAGGCGGCAGAAGACTTCATGATCTTCACTAAGGTAACGCATAGCACTGCAGCTGTGCGCCTTTGCTCCCATACACCTCACATACTCCGGTCACTGTAAGGGTGCAGGGCGCAGGGGGGGCGCCCTGGGCAGCAATATAAACCTCTTTCGCAAAAATATAACATATATACAGCTGGGCACTTTATATATGTATAAGCCCCCACCAATTTTACAGTTTAAGCGGGACAGAAGCCCGCCTCCGAGGGGGCGGGGCTTCTCCCTCAGCACTCACCAGCGCCATTTTTTCTCCACAGCACCGCTGAGAGGAAGCTCCCCGGACTCTACCCTGCTTATACCACGTTAGACAAGAGGGTTGAAAAGAGGGGTGGGGGGGGGCACATAATTCGCAAATTACATACAGCAGCACTACTGGGCAAACATTAAGTTACTGTTTTATTCCTGGGTTATATAGCGCTGGGGGGTGTGCTGGCATACTCTCTCTCTGTCTCTCCAAAGGGCCTTGTGGGGAAACTGTCTTCAGAAAAAGCATTCCCTGTGTGTGTAGTGTGTCGGTACACGTGTGTCGACATGTCTGAGGAAGAAGGCTATATTAGAGAGGAGCGGGAGCAAATGAATGTGGTGTCTCCGCCGACAGCTGATTGGATGGATATGTGGAATGTTTTAAATGCTAGTGTAAACTCATTGCACAAAAGATTAGACAAGGCAGAAGCTTTGGGACAGTCAGGGTTTCAACCCATGCCTGATCCTATGTTGCAGGGACTGTCAGGGTCTCATAAGCGCCCACTATCCCAGATTGTTGACACAGATACCGACACGGATTCTGACTCCAGTGTCGATTACGATGATGCAAAGTTACAGCCAAAATTGGCAAAATCCATTCGATTTATGATTATGGCAATAAAAGATGTTTTGCACATCACAGAGGAACCCCCTGTCGCTGACAAGAGGGTACATATGTACAAGGGAAAGAAGCCTGAGGTAACCTTTCCCCCCTCACACGAGCTGAACGAGTTATGTGAAAAAGCTTGGGAATCTCCAGATAAAAGACTGCAGATTTCCAAAAGGATTCTTATGGCGTATCCTTTCCCATCAACGGATAGGTTACGATGGGAATGCTCCCCTAGGGTGGACAAAGCATTAACACGCTTATCCAAGAAGGTAGCCCTCCCGTCCCAGGATACGGCTACCCTCAAAGAGTGTGCTGACCGCAAACAGGAGATTACCCTGAAGTCCATTTATACACATTCAGGTACCTTACTCAGACCGGCAATTGCGTCGGCCTGGGTGTGTAGTAGAGATGAGCGGGTTCGGTTCCTCGGAATCCGAACCCGCCCGAACTTCATGTTTTTTTTCACGGGTCCGAGCGACTCGGATCTTCCCGCCTTGCTCGGTTAACCCGAGCGCGCCCGAACGTCATCATGACGCTGTCGGATTCTCGCGAGACTCGGATTCTATATAAGGAGCCGCGCGTCGCCGCCATTTTCACACGTGCATTGAGATTGATAGGGAGAGGACGTGGCTGGCGTCCTCTCCATTTAGATTAGAAGAGAGAGAGTGAGATTGATTTGAGACAGAGACACTTGATTTACTGGAGCTTAGGAGTACTGTAGAGAGTGCAGAGTTTAGTAGTGACTGACCACAGTGACCACCAGACAGTGCAGTTTTATTTAATATAATCCGTTCTCTGCCTGAAAAAAACGATACACAGTGACTCAGTCACATACCATATCTGTGTGCACTGCTCAGCCCAGTGTGCTGCATCATCTATGTATATATCTGACTGTGCTCACACAGCTTATAATTGTGGGGGAGACTGGGGAGCAGTGCCAGTTATAGGTTATAGCAGGAGCCAGGAGTACATATTATTAAAATTAAACAGTGCACACTTTTGCTGCAGGAGTGCCACTGCCAGTGTGACTGACCAGTGACCTGACCACACTGACCACCAGTATAGTTAGTAGTATACTATATTGTGATTGCCTGAAAAAGTTAAACACTCGTCGTGTGACTTGTGTGGTGTTTTTTTTTTTATTCTATAAAAAACTCATTCTGCTGACAGACAGTGTCCAGCAGGTCCGTCATTATATAATATATACCTGTCCGGCTGCAGTAGTGATATATATATATATTTTTTATATCATTATTTATCATCCAGTCGCAGCAGACACAGTACGGTAGTTCACGGCTGTAGCTACCTCTGTGTCGGCACTCGGCAGTCCATCCATAATTGTATACCACCTACCCGTGGTTTTTTTTTCTTTCTTCTTTATACATACATACTACATCTCTTTATCAACCAGTCTATATTAGCAGCAGACACAGTACAGTAGTCCACGGCTGTAGCTACCTCTGTGTCGGCACTCGGCAGTCCATCCATAATTGTATACCACCTACCCGTGGTTTTTTTTTCTTTCTTCTTTATACATACATACTACATCTCTTTATCAACCAGTCTATATTAGCAGCAGACACAGTACAGTACGGTAGTCCACGGCTGTAGCTACCTCTGTGTCGGCACTCGGCAGTCCGTCCATAATTGTATACCACCTACCCGTGGTTTTTTTTTCTTCTTTATACATACATACTACATCTCTTTATCAACCAGTCTATATTAGCAGCAGACACAGTACAGTAGTCCACGGCTGTAGCTACCTCTGTGTCGGCACTCGGCAGTCCATCCATAATTGTATACCACCTACCCGTGGTTTTTTTTTCTTTCTTCTTTATACATACATACTACATCTCTTTATCAACCAGTCTATATTAGCAGCAGACACAGTACAGTACGGTAGTCCACGGCTGTAGCTACCTCTGTGTCGGCACTCGGCAGTCCGTCCATAATTGTATACCACCTACCCGTGGTTTTTTTTTCTTTCTTCTTTATACATACATACTACATCTCTTTATCAACCAGTCTATATTAGCAGCAGACAGTACAGTAGTCCACGGCTGTAGCTACCTCTGTGTCGGCACTCGGCAGTCCATCCATAATTGTATACCACCTACCCGTGGTTTTTTTTTCTTTCTTCTTTATACATACATACTACATCTCTTTATCAACCAGTCTATATTAGCAGCAGACACAGTACAGTACGGTAGTCCACGGCTGTAGCTACCTCTGTGTCGGCACTCGGCAGTCCGTCCATAATTGTATACCACCTACCCGTGGTTTTTTTTTCTTTCTTCTTTATACATACTACATCTCATTATCATCCAGTCTATATTAGCAGCAGACACAGTACAGTACGGTAGTCCACGGCTGTAGCTACCTCTGTGTCGGCACTCGGCAGTCCGTCCATAATTGTATACCACCTACCCGTGTTTTTTCTTTTCTTTCTTCTTTATACATACTGCGCATTGGAAAATTCATGGCTATGCCGTGTAGATGATGGTCTAACAGGAGGCTTTAAAATTTTCTTTCTAGTGTCCTTCGTTTGGGAGAAAAATGCAATGGTACAAGACAGCTTTACCTTGCCAATATCTCTCTTTTGCAAAGAGCTGCGCATTGGAAAATTCAGGGCTATGTCGTGTAGATGATGGCCTAACAGTAGGCTTTAAAATTTTCTTTCTAGTGTCCTTCGTTTGGGAGAAAAATGCAAAGGTACAAGACAGCTTTTCCTTGCCAATATCTCTCTTTTGCAAAGAGCTACGCATTGGAAAATTCAGGGCTATGTCGTGTAGATGATGGCCTAACAGGAGGCTTTAAAATTTTCTTTCTAGTGTCCTTCGTTTGGGAGAAAAATGCAAATGGAAAAGACAGCTTTTCCTTGCCAATATCTCTCTTTTGCAAAGAGCTACGCATTGGAAAATTCAGGGCTATGTCATGTAGATGATGGCCTAACAGGAGGCTTTAAAATTTTAATTCTAGTGTCCTTCGTTTGGGAGAAAAATGCAAAGGTACAAGATAGCTTTTCCTTGCCAATATCTCTCTTTTGCAAAGAGCTGCGCATTGGAACATTCAGGGCTATGTCGTGTAGATGATGGCCTAACAGGAGGCTTTAAAATTTTCTTTCTAGTGTCCTTCGTTTGGGAGAAAAATGCAAAGGTACAAGACAGCTTTTCCTTGCCAATATCTCTCTTTTGCAAAGAGCTACGCATTGGAAAATTCAGGGCTATGTCGTGTAGATGATGGCCTAACAGGAGGCTTTAAAATTTTCTTTCTAGTGACCTTCGTTTGGGAGAAAAATGCAATGGTACAAGACAGCTTTTCCTTGCCAATATCTCTCTTTTGCAAAGAGCTACGCATTTGAAAATTCAGGGCTATGTCGTGTAGATGATGGCCTAACAGGAGGCTTTAAAATTTTCTTTCTAGTGACCTTCGTTTGGGAGAAAAATGCAATGGTACAAGACAGCTTTTCCTTGCCAATATCTCTCTTTTGCAAAGAGCTGCGCATTGGAAAATTCAGGGCTATTTCGTGTAGATGATGGCCTAACAGGAGGCTTTAAAATTTTCTTTCTAGTGTCCTTCGTTTGGGAGAAAAATGCAATGGTACAAGACAGCTTTTCCTTGCCAATATCTCTCTTTTGCAAAGAGCTGCGCATTGGAAAATTCAGGGCTATGTCATGTAGATGATGGCCTAACAGGAGGCTTTAAAATTTTAATTCTAGTGTCCTTCGTTTGGGAGAAAAATGCAAAGGTACAAGACAGCTTTTCCTTGCCAATATCTCTCTTTTGCAAAGAGCTACGCATTGGAAAATTCAGGGCTATGTCGTGTAGATGATGGCCTAACAGGAGGCTTTAAAATTTTAATTCTAGTGTCCTTCGTTTGGGAGAAAAATGCAAAGGTACAAGATAGCTTTTCCTTGCCAATATCTCTCTTTTGCAAAGAGCTGCGCATTGGAAAATTCAGGGCTATGTCGTGTAGATGATGGCCTAACAGGAGGCTTTAAAATTTTCTTTCTAGTGTCCTTCGTTTGGGAGAAAAATGCAATGGTACAAGACAGCTTTTCCTTGCCAATATCTCTCTTTTGCAAAGAGCTGCGTATTGGAAAATTCAGGGCTATTTCGTGTAGATGATGGCCTAACAGGAGGCTTTCCAATTTTCTCTCTAGTGTCCTTCGTTTGGGAGAAAAATGCAAAGGTACAAGACAGCTTTTCCTTGCCAATATCTCTCTTTTGCAAAGAGCTACGCATTGGAAAATTCAGGGCTATGTCGTGTAGATGATGGCCTAACAGGAGGCTTTAAAATTTTCTTTCTAGTGTCCTTCGTTTGGGAGAAAAATGCAATGGTACAAGACAGCTTTTCCTTGCCAATATCTCTCTTTTGCAAAGAGCTACGCATTGGAAAATTCAGGGCTATGTCGTGTAGATGATGGCCTAACAGGAGGCTTTAAAATTTTCTTTCTAGTGACCTTCGTTTGGGAGAAAAATGCAATGGTACAAGACAGCTTTTCCTTGCCAATATCTCTCTTTTGCAAAGAGCTGCGCATTGGAAAATTCAGGGCTATGTCGTGTAGATGATGGCCTAACAGGAGGCTTTAAAATTTTAATTCTAGTGTCCTTCGTTTGGGAGAAATATGCAATGGTACAAGACAGCTTTACCATGCCAATATCTCTCTTTTGCAAAGAGCTACGCATTGGAAAATTCAGGGCTATGTCGTGTAGATGATGGCCTAACAGGAGGCTTTAAAATTTTCTTTCTAGTGACCTTCGTTTGGGAGAAAAATGCAAAGGTACAAGACTGCTTTTCCTTGCCAATATCTCTCTTTTGCAAAGAGCTGCGCATTGGAAAATTCAGGGCTATGTCGTGTAGATGATGGCCTAACAGGAGGCTTTAAAATTTTCTTTCTAGTGTCCTTCGTTTGGGAGAAATATGCAATGGTACAAGACAGCTTTTCCTTGCCAATATCTCTCTTTTGCAAAGAGCTGCGCATTGGAAAATTCAGGGCTATGTCGTGTAGATGATGGCCTAACAGGAGGCTTTAAAATTTTCTTTCTAGTGTCCTTCGTTTGGGAGAAAAATGCAATGGTACAAGACAGCTTTTCCTTGCCAATATCTCTCTTTTGCAAAGAGCTGCGCATTGGAAAATTCAGGGCTATTTCGTGTAGATGATGGCCTAACAGGAGGCTTTAAAATTTTCTTTCTAGTGTCCTTCGTTTGGGAGAAAAATGCAATGGTACAAGACAGCTTTTCCTTGCCAATATCTCTCTTTTGCAAAGAGCTACGCATTGGAAAATTCAGGACTATGTCGTGTAGATGATGGCCTAACAGGAGGCTTTAAAATTTTCTTTCTAGTGTCCTTCGTTTGGGAGAAAAATGCAATGGTACAAGACAGCTTTTCCTTGCCAATATCTCTCTTTTGCAAAGAGCTGCGCATTGGAAAATTCAGGGCTATTTCGTGTAGATGATGGCCTAACAGGAGGCTTTAAAATTTTCTTTCTAGTGTCCTTCGTTTGGGAGAAAAATGCAAAGGGAAAAGACAGCTTTTCCTTGCCAATATCTCTCTTTTGCAAAGAGCTACGCATTAGAAAATTCAGGGCTATGTCGTGTAGATGATGGCCTAACAGGAGGCTTTAAAATTTTAATTCTAGTGTCCTTCGTTTGGGAGAAAAATGCAAAGGTACAAGATAGCTTTTCCTTGCCAATATCTCTCTTTTGCAAAGAGCTACGCATTGGAAAATTCAGGGCTATGTCGTGTAGATGATGGCCTAACAGGAGGCTTTAAAATTTTCTTTCTAGTGTCCTTCGTTTGGGAGAAAAATGCAATGGTACAAGACAGCTTTTCCTTGCCAATATCTCTCTTTTGCAAAGAGCTACGCATTGGAAAATTCAGGGCTATGTCGTGTAGATGATGGCCTAACAGGAGGCTTTAAAATTTTCTTTCTAGTGACCTTCGTTTGGGAGAAAAATGCAAAGGTACAAGACAGCTTTTCCTTGCCAATATCTCTCTTTTGCAAAAAGCTGCGCATTGGAAAATTCATGGCTATGTCGTGTAGATGATGGCCTAACAGGAGGCTTTAAAATTTTCTTTCTAGTGTCCTTCGTTTGGGAGAAAAATGCAATGGTACAAGACAGCTTTTCCTTGCAAATATCTCTCTTTTGCAAAGAGCTGCGCATTGGAAAATTCAGGGCTATTTCGTGTAGATGATGGCCTAACAGGAGGCTTTAAAATTTTCTTTCTAGTGTCCTTCGTTTGGGAGAAAAATGCAAAAGTACAAGACAGCTTTTCCTTGCCAATATCTCTCTTTTGCAAAGAGCTGCGCATTGGAAAATTCAGGGCTATGTCGTGTAGATGATGGCCTAACAGGAGGCTTTAAAATTTTAATTCTAGTGTCCTTCGTTTGGGAGAAAAATGCAAAGGTACAAGACAGCTTTTCCTTGCCAATATCTCTCTTTTGCAAAGAGCTACGCATTGGAAAATTCAGGGCTATGTCGTGTAGATGATGGCCTAACAGGAGGCTTTAAAATTTTCATTCTAGTGTCCTTCGTTTGGGAGAAATATGCAATGGTACAAGACAGCTTTTCCTTGCCAATATCTCTCTTTTGCAAAGAGCTACGCATTGGAAAATTCAGGGCTACGTCGTGTAGATGATGGCCTAACAGGAGGCTTTAAAATTTTCTTTCTAGTGTCCTTCGTTTGGGAGAAAAATGCAAAGGTACAAGACAGCTTTTCCTTGCCAATATCTCTCTTTTGCAAATAGCTACGCATTGGAAAATTCAGGGCTATGTCGTGTAGATGATGGCCTAACAGGAGGCTTTAAAATTTTCTATCTAGTGACCTTCGTTTGGGAGAAAAATGCAAAGGTACAAGACAGCTTTTCCTTGCCAATATCTCTCTTTTGCAAAGAGCTGCGCATTGGAAAATTCAGGGCTATGTCGTGTAGATGATGGCCTAACAGGAGGCTTTAAAATTTTCTTTCTAGTGACCTTCGTTTGGGAGAAAAATGCAAAGGTACAAGACAGCTTTTCCTTGCCAATATCTCTCTTTTGCAAAGAGCTGCGCATTGGAAAATTCAGGGCTATGTCGTGTAGATGATGGCCTAACAGGAGGCTTTAAAATTTTCTTTCTAGTGTCCTTCGTTTGGGAGAAAAATGCAATGGTACAAGAAAGCTTTTCCTTGCCAATATCTCTCTTTTGCAAAGAGCTGCGTATTGGAAAATTCAGGGCTATTTCGTGTAGATGATGGCCTAACAGGAGGCTTTCAAATTTTCTTTCTAGTGTCCTTCGTTTGGGAGAAAAATGCAAAGGTACAAGACAGCTTTTCCTTGCCAATATCTCTCTTTTGCAAAGAGCTACGCATTGGAAAATTCAGGGCTATGTCGTGTAGATGATGGCCTAACAGGAGGCTTTAAAATTTTCTTTCTAGTGTCCTTCGTTTGGGAGAAAAATGCAATGGTACAAGACAGCTTTTCCTTGCCAATATCTCTCTTTTGCAAAGAGCTACGCATTGGAAAATTCAGGGCTATGTCGTGTAGATGATGGCCTAACAGGAGGCTTTAAAATTTTAATTCTAGTGTCCTTCGTTTGGGAGAAATATGCAATGGTACAAGACAGCTTTACCATGCCAATATCTCTCTTTTGCAAAGAGCTACGCATTGGAAAATTCAGGGCTATGTCGTGTAGATGATGGCCTAACAGGAGGCTTTAAAATTTTAATTCTAGTGTCCTTCGTTTGGGAGAAATATGCAATGGTACAAGACAGCTTTACCATGCCAATATCTCTCTTTTGCAAAGAGCTACGCATTGGAAAATTCAGGGCTATGTCGTGTAGATGATGGCCTAACAGGAGGCTTTAAAATTTTCTTTCTAGTGTCCTTCGTTTGGGAGAAAAATGCAATGGTACAAGACAGCTTTTCCTTGCCAATATCTCTCTTTTGCAAAGAGCTGCGCATTGGAAAATTCAGGGCTATGTCGTGTAGATGATGGCCTAACAGGAGGCTTTAAAATTTTAATTCTAGTGTCCTTCGTTTGGGAGAAAAATGCAATGGTACAAGACAGCTTTTCCTTGCCAATATCTCTCTTTTGCAAAGAGCTACGCATTGGAAAATTCAGGGCTATGTCGTGTAGATGATGGCCTAACAGG